>NC_046154.1:147087776-147102776 GCF_011064425.1 Rattus rattus | reverse complement strand
TCCTTCTGGTTAGCATCAATGTCAAGAACTGAGTGACTAAAAGTCCTCCAAAGTACAATTTAATTTTTAAGGAAATAAAGAAAAATCCTTTGTTAGACTGTGCTGACTCATTAGCTTAGAAACAACAGCCAGGTAATTGTAACAGACAGCTCCTTTGGTAGATCCCTTTGCAAAGATTTCCTGGACCTTCTCAATTATACACATGGGGAAGAGGGCAGGGTACGATTGCCTTGTGGGTATTTGGCAGTGTAGTCCTTAATTATTTTCTGGTTGGCTATAGTTCGACATAAAATAGGAGCTAATTTACATTCTAAATGTTTTCATATTTTGTTTGTTAAGTGATAAAATTCGTGAAATCAAAATCTCTGATGGAACACTTTGAGTGTAGAATTGTAATAATTAGAGAGTGGCTGAAAAAAAATCAGTGTTAAATTTAGCTGGAGACTGTCTTGTCAATTCCTCCTTGGAACAATTACTGTGAGTATGTGAGCAGCAGGCACCACCATCATGCTCATGGGGTGAATTGGCTGGAACGCACTGGCTCGTTGCACCAGCTAATTTGTACTGGAATGGTCTAGACCACGGTTGAGAGTGATTACAGAATACATAATTAACATCAATGACTGCAAATTCAGTTGTCAACAATTGTAGATTATGGACAATGGATAATTAAACTATAATTAATGAACTAATTAAGATGTCAGCAACAGGAATGTTTTGTACTTTCACTGGTAGTTAATGCACTCTTGGTACTAACACATGAGAATTCTTAAGGAGGAACAAAAGTCTCTAATGACAAACATCTATGCTTTGTGACATGTACAAAACCATTCTGGAGAATGCAGGTGCTTTGATGTTCAAAAGAAGTCAACTGAACGTATGCAAACACAAAAGCACAAGAACTCTCATCTCAGATGGACTGAGCCACTGATATTGAGTGGTTTAAGTACTTTACCAGTAGGGTACTGGGGGCACACACCTTTAATCCCAGCACTGAGGCAGAGTCAGGCAGATCTGTGAGTGCAGGTCCACACTGGTCTACAGAGCAAGTTTCAGGACAGCCAGGACTATTCAGAGAAACCCTGTCTTGAAAATGAATGAATGAATGAATGAATGAATGAATAAATAAATAAATAAATATTTTTTTCTATGTAGGATGGTTCCTTTTTCACTTACTTCCTTTATACATGTACACTGTCCCTGGTTTCTGCAGTGTTCTTGGTCAATGGACATTTGGAAAACTATTGGGCAATGATACTCCATTTAGTAGCAGATGCTAAGTTTCCAGCCCATTGACCACACTTCTTTGAATGCTCAAGAAAGAAAAGTTTGGAAAAAAATCAGAAATATGGTGCAGTGGGAGAAACAGGGAGAAAGCCTCTGGGAGCCTGCCTCTTCCTGCTCCCAGAAGAGGAGCGATCTTGTGCCTTTTGCGTACCTGTCCACAGTTCTACCTGCAGTATTACACTGAGTCATTAGTAGTATAGTATGTCATGTATTCAACAAATTATTGGTCGCACCACCAAATATTTAATCTTTTGGAAATATACAATAATGATTGCAATTGTAGCTGTATCCTCTTCCCAAACCTTGAGACACAGTTGCAGGAATTATATTGTAGATGTGTCATCTGGAACTGGGGAACACACACTTTCTTGTTCGCTGCATTTTGGTGGTGCCTTTTCTGTAATGATTTCCATATATGGCAAAAAGAAGATTCCTTGATGGGAGGTGAGAACTACACCGATTGGTGGGCATATGGACAGATATTTCGACTGCAGTAAGGGATTATGCTGGTTTCATGAAGTGGCAGCTTTAGGTTCTCCTCTAAGATCCGTGACTTCATGAGCCCTAGGTAGTTGGCCAGGTTTCTCATACCCTGTGTGATTCCCTCTTGTTGAGTGGGTGCGCTAAGACCAATTAGAGAGCTATTGGTTATGTGTGCCACTAATCATCATACCGTGCTGATCATTGTTGTGGTTCATACACATTGTAGAAAAATTCTATATTGCATGTGTGTGTGCGTATGTGTGCAGATGTAAACGTGTATAAGACAGAAGTTGAGGTTGAATGTTTTCTTTAACACTTATTTTTTTTTAACCTTATGCTTTGAATCAGGGCTTCTCAAAATATCTGTAACCTGTTAACTTTGCTGGGCTGTGTGGCCAGCAAGCGCCACGGATCATTCTGTGATGTTTTGTGACATAGGTGAGTACTTTTATACTCAGTTGTCTTCAAGAGTACTGGCAATCTGAACTCAGGGTCAGGGTCTCATGGTTGAGAAAAATCATTTTATCCACGGCACTATCTGAAACTCTTGATTTCTGAAAGGATTTTCCTTTCTGAACTTTAAAAAGTTTAGAATCCCTAATTCCACTTCCTCTTACAAATGGTTGTGACTAAGAACAAGGAGTCTTAGATTTTCAGCTCTTTGAGTTTCATGATATGCTTGAGAAATAAGTTTTATATGAGAAAATTATTTACAGGTAAGCAAAACAATAATAAATTCCTATAATAATGTAGTGGCACGCACAGGAAGTAATGTCACCAGTGACAAGACATGCAAGAGTTTCTAGTATCTTGTTGTATGTATGTTTTTCTGTTACAACAATCCCAGAGGCTGAACTATTTATATAAAAGTGTATTTTTTTTTAACCATTGTAGGGCTGGGAAGCCTCAAACCAAAGAACTGAATCTGAGAGTCTTCTGTCTGTGATCTAATATGCTGGAGAGTTCCACACAGTGAGAAGAAGGAGAGACCCGGGTGAGAGAGACAGTGGGAAGAGGAAGACATCTATGCACTTCTATAACAAAGCCATTGCTGAGAGACCTCGTCTGCTCTAATAGCAATGGCATTGAGTCCTTCATGACGGTAGGCTCTCATGACGATTGTCTCAAAGTGTCCACCTTCATATCACAATGGAGGATACGTTTCACTGTGAGTGTTTAGAGAGCATTTAGTCCACCAGAGTGGACTACAATGAGCAGGTTTTTAAGGGGGCCTGGGCAGAGTTTCTGAGGTTTGAAATGTGAATTTCTGGCAGAAAGCCAAAACACAGAGGCGGTAACGCCAGCACAGTGGTGGGAGAGCAAGGCACACAGCCCAGAAAGGTGAAAGCCTCTTGCTGGGACAGCATGTGGGACATAGTTCGAGTGTTATCAGTCCTTAAGGGAAAGTGGCTGTCTTATGCTAGGGGTAGCATTTGGGGCATAGTCCGAATGTTATCAGTCTTTAACAGAAACTGGCTTGTTATGCTAGGGGTACCGCATGGGGCACGGTCCGAGTGTTATCCATCCTTAACTTATGTTAGGAGTAGCATGTAGGGCATAGTCAGAATGTTATCAGTCCTTAACTGAGAGTGGCTTTCTTGTGCTAAACAGCGCCGCTGTAACAAAGACTCTTCCTGGAACTTGTTTGGCAACACCAATAAAGAAGGGTGCTCTCTCCCTCAAGCTCTCCCAGCTCACCATCACATCTAAATCACAGTAAGTGAACTACAATAATGAGGCACAATGCTAAGAAGTCATTTAAAAATGATGTTAGATGTTTGTAGGAGTAATTTTGATATTGTCGCTCATTAATTTTCTATGAAGGTGCTAAGTTCAACTTTGTAAGAAAAGAACAGCTTTTATTTAGCTGGTGGAAGGAGCAGGCATAAAGAGCTCTGAGACATGGCACTCTAGGTGCTGAGTTCCTTGCAGAATTTGGAATGAGACTGGGGAACAATAGAATTAGAGAAGCTGAGGCCCCTGGTAAAAAGCAGGAGGTGAGAGGAGCCCCAGAAGATGACTGAGCTCACGGAACTATGTCTCTAACTTAAAAGGTGGTAGAGTGTGTGTCTGGTCAATTATCCCTGTAGATAAACGCCATGCTAAGGTTCCTGAAAGTATGAGTGATTTGGAGCAGGAAACTTTCAAGATGAAAGCAGGAGTTTCAGATGGCATTTCAGCAGAGGAGAGAAGGCCTTAGGAAAGACCAGGACAAGCCAAACCAAGGAGGAATTGCCAAGGTCTGGATGTCTGGAAAAGAGCCATCGAAGGGTCCTGGTAGAAATGAAGGCAACGAAGAGGTAAATGGAAGACACATTCAACAAGATATCGGTAGGACTCACTAGCTATTTAAAGGACAAAGACACAACTGAAGTTCCGAAGGACAGTAAGAGATTAAATGCTGGGCTGTAAAACAGAGGGAGATGCACTCTAAAGACTATCCTATCACTCTGAAATCACAACTGACTAAAGGAAAAAAATCAGTAGAGGCTGAGAACATGTAAGAGCTTCCTTCAAAATTACACACACACACGCGCGCGCGCACACACACACACACACACACACGATTCTTCTTTCATTTATTCATTCGACAGATAGCAGAGTTCAGTGGCAGTCCTTTGAAGCTTATCTAGTCGAGCTGGAGACAGGTCAGAGACTCCTTGAAGAATGACTGATGAGGGAGAAATCAAAGCTATCTCCAGAAAGAACAAAGAGAAAAGACAACAGTCACAAGGGAGAGAGCAAGGGAAGACGTGAGGGCATAGAAACTGAAGAGAAAAGGGCACAGGAAAGTTAGGAGAATTGGACCGCAGTTTCCTTAATGGCCTTAATGGGAAGAGAAGGAGACAGTTTTCCTTTGCTTATTTTAAATCCAAAGAACATTTTCTCAACAATGCCAGTATGACTTATAAACACATTCTACGCGTCTTGTAATTTCCTATTCACCACCAAGACGAACCAGTTCAGCTGAGCCACACATGTAATTATAAAACTCTTATAAGCACTCCTGGTGGAGTGTTTTAATGAAATAACCAGTCATTTCATTATAGTGCAGAATAACCGAAAGCTTTTATAGCGACTCGTTGCACCAGACCAAGGAGAGTTTTCCTGAACAGAACTGAAAGGCGACAGAATCTTGTCTTGATGTCGATGATGTCTCGGCCAGGATGTTGAAACAGCTTTTCCTGTCACTAAAAGGACAAACTGTAATCCATCTGCCATGTATAATTTGACAGTCTGCCTTGCTTAAACAGTAGGAGGGAGGGAAAGATGTGCCTTGCAAGCTTTCCCCTGCAGGAGGAGGCTTTCAGCAGTTACCAGTTGCTCTTAGGGGTCATCCACAAAAACCTGGCATACAGAAGGCTGAGGTGTGCCTCACAATTGCTGTTGGCCTGAACGTACCAACTGTTATGGGAGCCAATCACTTAGCGTCAAGTGTGTGTTTTTTGGCATCTCCTGATGCATTGCTTAACTGTGCCCAAGACTATGTGTCTAGCTATGCACACAAGACTCCTGAGATGATAATCTCTCCAAAGTTCAAGGTGGAAAAGTCCTCTGTGCAGTGGATCTGTGCCCAGTAATGAGCCAAAGTCCTTAGCTCGTTTTTCCTGATAGTACATGAAGAATCATAGGACTGTGTAGATTTGTTTCCTCCTGATAAGAACTGCTTTCCCAGGACCCATGTCAGCTCAATACACAGCCACCAAACTTCCTAAAACTCTTTCCTGGCACAGGTTCAGAATATAAAAATCTGTTCTTTCCAGAAACTTCCTTTGCTTATTGTGAAAAGAGGTTCTCAGGTAATGGCAATTTTCAAGGGGTCAAAGGAAAATAAGAGAGATTCCATTTAGTACAATCAAGTTACCTTCCAAAATCTCAAGAATGTTGGGGGATATTAAAAAATGGACAGCAAACTTAACATAGAAATAACAGCTTTCTTCATGGGAAAAGAACAAGCTGAGATTTTCCACGGCATCAGTGAAATCAATTCGGAACCAGAACCGCCCATAAGATGCCTTTCCCGCCACCCAGAAGAACTAGATTTGGGATGAAGGGAAAGTAACCCAAATGTCAAGTAAGATCTTAGATCTGATCTTGGGACAGGAAAAGAACATGAGTGGGGAAAACTGACGAAATAGGAATCGGTTCTCTAGTTCATTTACTAGGAATGCATCCATGTTCATTCTTTGATTAAACAGGGTGATAATATTAGGGAATAGGACTGAAGGGCAACTTGGATTTTTCTGGATCATCTCTGCTATTCTCTTGCAGATTTAAGATTATTTCAATGTGAAAAGCTTTTTATTTTTGGATATTTTTATTTACATTTCAAATGTTATTCCCTTTCCCAGTTTCCTGTCCATAAGCCCCCATCCTATCCTAATCCTCTTCTTCTATGAGGGTGTTCCCCCTCCCCAACAACCCCACCCCTTATCACCTCCGAGCCCTGACATTCCCCTACCCTGGAGGCAGGGGAGGTCCAGCCTTGGCAGGACCAAGGGCTTCTCCTCCAATTGGTGCCCAACAAAGCCATCCTCTGCTACATATGCAAGTGGAGCCATGGGTCTGTCTATGTGCCGTCATTGGGTAGTGATTTAGTCCCTGGGAGCTCTGATTGGTTGGTGATGTTGTTCTTATGAGTCTGTAAGCCCCTTCAGCTCCTATAATCCTTTCTTTAGTTCCTCCAATGGAGACCCTGATCTCAGTTCAATGATTTGGTGCTAGCATGTGACTCTGCATATGTTGTATTTGTCATGCTCTGGCAGAGCCTCTCAGGAGACAGCTATATCAGGCTCCTGTCAGCATGGACTTCTTGGCTTCATCAATATTGTCTAGTTTTGGTGGCTGTATATATATATGGATTGGATCCCTAGGTGGGGCAGGCTCTGAATGGCCATTCCTTTTAGTCGCTGCTCCAAACTTTTTCTCCATATCTCCTCCTATCAATATTGTTGCTTCCCCTTCTAAGATGAACTGAAGCATCCCCACTTTGGCTGTTCTTCTTCTTAAGCATCATATGGTCTGTGGATTGTATTTTGGGGAATTCGAGCTTTTGGGCTAATACCCACTTATCAGAGAGTGCATGTGTGGTGGTTTTTTTTTTTTTTTTTTTTTTGTGATTGTGTTACCTCACTCAGCATGATATTTTCTAGTTCCATCCATTTGCCTATGAATTTCATGAAGTCATTGTTTTTAATAGCTGAGTAGTACTCCATTGTGTAGATGTACCACATTTTCTATATCCATTCCTCTGTCGAAGGACATCTGAGATCTATGAGCTTCTGGCTATTATAAATAAGGCTACTATGAACATAATGGAGCACATGTCTTTGTTGTATGTTGGAGCATCTTTTGGGTATATACTAAGGAGAGTATAGCTCGGTCCTCAGGTAATACGATGTTCAATTTTCTGAGGAACCTCTAAACTGATTTCCAGAGTGGTTATACCAGTTTGCAATCCCACCAACATTGGAGGAGCGTACCTCTTTCTCCACATCCTCACCAGCATCTGTTGTCACCTGAGTTTTTGATCTTAGCCATTCTGACTGGTGTGAGGTGGAATCTCAGAGTTGTTTTGATTTGCATTTCCCTTATGACTAAAGATGTTGAACATTTCTTTAGGTACTTCTCAGCCATTCAATATTTCTCAGCTGAGAATTCTTTATTTAGCACTGTTCCCCATTTTTAAATAGACTTATTTGGCTCTCTGGAGTCTAACTTCTGGAGTTCTTTCTATATATTGGATATTAGCCCTCTATCAGATGTAGGATTGATAAAGCTCTTTTCCGAATCTGTTGGTTGCCGTTTTGTCCTAATGACAGTCTCTTTTGCCTTACAGAAACTTTGCAGTTTTATGAGGTCCCATTTGTTGAGTCTTGATCTTAGAGCATGAGCCATTGGTGTTTTATTCAGGAAAATTTCCCCACTGCCCATGTGTTTGAATCTCTTCCCCACTTTTTCTTCTATTAGTCTGAGTGTATCCGGTTTTACATGGAGGTCCTTGATCCACTTGGACTTAAGCTTTGCACAGGGTGATAAGAATGGATTGATTTACATTCTTCTACATGCTGACCTCCAGTGAACCAGCACCATTTATTGAAAATGCTATCTTTCTTCCATTGGATGGTTTTAGCTCCTTTGTCAAAGATCAAGTGACAATAGGTGTGTGGGTTCATTTCCGGGTCATCAATTTTATTCCATTGATCTACCTGCCTGTCTCTGTACAGATACCATACAGTTTTTTATGACTATTGCTCTGTAATACTGCTTGAAGTCAGGGATGGTGATTCCTCCAGAAGTTCTTTTATTGTTGAGGATAATTTTCTCTATCTTGGGTTTTTTGTTATTCCAAATGAATTTGGAAATTGCTTTTCCTAACTCTATGAAGAATTGAGTTGCAATTTTAAAATGGATTACATTGAATCTGTAGATTGCTTTTGGCAAAATGGACATTTTTTACTATATTAATCCTGCCAATTGATGAGCATGGGAGGTCTTTTCATCTTCTGAGATCTTCTTTAATTTATTTCTTCAGAGACTTGAAGTTTTTGTCATGCAGATCTTTCACTTGTTTGGTTAGAGTCACACCATGGTATTTTCTGTTATTTGTGACTATTGTGAAGGGTATCATTTCCCTAATTTTTTTCTCAGCCTGTTTATCCTTTGAGTAGAGGAAGGCTACTGATTTGTTTGAGTTATTTTTATGCCACTTTGCTGAAGTTGTTTATCAGGTTTAATAATTGCCTGGTGGAAGTTTGTGGTCACTTAAATATACTATCATATCATCTGCAAATAGTGATATTTTGACTTCTTCCTTCCCAATTTGTATCCCTTTGACTTCCTTTTGTTGTCTGATTGCTCTGGTTAGGACTTTGAGTACTGTATTGAATAAGTAGGGAGAGAGAGTGGGCAGCATTTTCTAGTCCTGATTTAGTGGGATTGATTCAAGTTTCTCTCCATTTAGTTTGATTTTGGCTACTGGTTTGCTGTATTTTGTTTTTACTATATTTAAGAATGGGCCTTGAATTCCTGATCTTTCTAAGACGTTTAACATGAAGGGGCAGTGAATTTTTTCAAATGCTTTCTCAGCATATCAAGAGATGATCATGTGTTTTTTCTTTGAGTTTGTTTACATGGTAGATTACATTGATGAATTTCCCTATATTGAACCATACTTTTGGGATGAAGCCTACTTGATCGTGATGGATGAATGTTTGGATGTGTTCAGAGGAGCATGTGGGGAAGATGTGGAGAAAGTTTGAACAGACTCAGGAAACCGAGGATCAATCCGCTATGTGCCTGATGATGGTGAGGCCTGGAGGCTGCAGGATTGAGGTTGGGAGGATTAGGGATGGGACGAGATCGGATCTGAATCTTCCTTCGTCCCAGATCTGAATTGACAGGAAGGTGGACAGGAAGAGTGGGAGTGAGCCTCCTGCGGGGAGGCTGCCCAGGACTCCCCAAGCAGGGGCGAACAATCAGGGGTAGCCATGGCAGATGGTGTACAGTTTGTCACTGAAGTGGCAGGAAAACTGTTTCAACAGCCTGTGGCGTTCATCGACATCCTAAAACCAGAAATTACAGGATGAGATGAACAAATGAAGAGAATGTGTGTGTGTGTGTGTGTGTGTGTGGCGTGTGTGTGCAGGCCTCTGGGATGGGACAGAACTGTTACAGCCAGCGACTGATTGTGAGGGACATCTAACATCATTGTGCTCGTGTGGATTCGCTGCTGTGATTTGGGCATGTGAATGGTGACTGGGAGGCTTGAAGGCACCCTTCTTTGTGAATAATTGCCACTTTCTCAGTCAGGACTAAGTTGAGATGGACAACATTCAATTGGGGGTCTGGTTAGTTAACGACTGTCAATTGAAAAAATACGCTTTTATACTGTTGTGACAGAGTGGAGTTCGAAAGGAAGGAGTTCAGGTGCAGAAGGTAAAAGACATTCCAGCTGAGAATCACACAGGGTACAGAAGAACTGCCAGCATGCAGGTGGGCTGGGAGCAGAAGAGCAGATCGTGGAGGGACATCTACATGAAAAACTGACTATTTATTCATTCATTCATTCATTCATTCAAGATGTTGGTGGCTGGTGTGGATTCTACACTCAGAGTGTTCCATCAGAAGATTTTGATTTCGCGAACACAACAAAATGAGCATTTGGAACCAACCAGGTCAGGAAGGCTGTGAGAGTGGGTGTGCTGGAGGACAGTTCAGAAGGAAAAATTCCTGTGTAGAGTGGTGTGTGCAAAGAGTGTGAAAAACAGAAATGTGTCAAACATAGAAACTCAGTGCAGTGTGTTTGTGAGAGCACACAGCAGAACTGACATGGTGGGAAGGTCCAAGGTAAAACAAAGAGAATGTTAGAGGTCTGTCATCAGTTTTCCAGATATATACACAGAAGCACCCAGAATGCAGTTGCTCATTTTGAAAATGAACTGAAGAAGAGTTCTTTATATCTTCAAACTGTCTACTTCATTTATTTCTTTTCTACAACTCATATTGAACATTGCCTCGCTGTGAGTAACACAGTTCAAGGCTAAACCAGCTTGCTGACAATGCATTTACATTACTGCAGCTTAGTGAAAGCAGTATAAAGGCTGTTTCCAGAGCTGTTGCTGTCTGGGTCAGCTATCGCAGGACTATGTTCAAGCAACAGCTGGGCATGGTTTGAACAGGCTTTACTCTGGGGCAAGCGGAGGTCCCACCGGGAGACAGTGCTGACCAGGCATTCCGGGCTGAGAAGCAGTTGGACTCAACAGTGGGATGTCCCAGGGTAACAACATGAATCAGGTTCAGAGAGGCCTGTCATCAGGCAAGAAGTTATGTCACCGTGAGCAGTGGTCAGGATGACGGAGTCTGGTCAGCCAAGCCATGGACACCTGAGACCAACATGAAGGACTCACTCGGATAAGCACAAGAAACTCCATCGATCAGGAAACTTTCAGGAAGGTTGAGTCAGAACTCCTTCTGATGCAGAAGTTATGTTTGTATCGATACAGTTATCCTTTGTTCAATTTGAAATGGGGAGGCCAGGATAGCATGGCGTGTTTAGTGAGCAGGTGCTGCTGGTGAGATCTGCAGCTGAGTACACAGACATGCATGGCAAGCGTGACTGAAACAGGTCTTTGCATTTGGTCTGGCCCAGCATGTTGTGCTGAGGCATGATACTTGCTAGTATGAAGACGAAGAAAGGTAACTTTGAACTGATCAAGGAACAAAGTTTGATATCCTCCTCTCCTCCTCCTCCTCTCCCTCTTCCCCCTCCTCCCCTCCCTCCTCCTCCTCTCTCTCCTTCTCCCCTCCCTCCTTCTCCTCCTTTTCCTTCTCCTTCTCCTCCTTCTCCTTCTCCTTCTCTTCCTCCTTCTCCTTCTCCTTCTCCTTCTCCTTCTCCTTCTTCTTCTTCTCCTCCTCCTCCTCCTCTTCCTCCTCCTCCTCCTCCTCTTTCTCCTTCTCCTCCTCCTCCTCCTCCTCCTCCTCTTCTTCCTAGCTAGCTTCTTCTTCTTATTCTTATTCTTATTCTTCTTCCTCTTCTTCTTCTTACTTAAAAGAACTTTTGATAGGAAACGAATAAAACATCTAGCATTAACAAAGAGAATATCTTATTATATTAGGACAGGAAGAGTGAAACTCTGAGCAGAAGAGCAGGTAGGGCTGGGAGCTGTTTGGACAGAAAAGTGCTGAGCATGTGATTACACTAGGGGGCTGAAAGCCACGAGGTTAATGAGACCATTTTCAAGTGACTCAAGTTCACTGATCATAGAATGTTACTTGTGACTGAACAATGGCCAATCCTTGAGATACCATCAGATCACAGTCAGTTTTCTGTTGAAGTCCAGTGAAAAAGAAAGTGTTTATTCTAATTCAGTCCGACGTTTGCAGGAAGCTGCCTGGGGAGCCAATGCATGTAAATGGGAAGGAGGAAGGAGAAAGAGGAGAGGAGATGGAAGGAAAGGAGGCATGTGGATGACCAAGTAAGAGTTGTTGACAGGAGACATTCTGCATCACCTGGCGTCGGTGTTTATTCTGAGGACACAAAGTGCTGTCATCTGCACCCAGACTCAAGATCTTCGGAAGTGACTGGCCAGAACAGCTTTGAGGTGGTGTGGTGTGAGTTCTTCGGAAAAGTGAATCATGATGGGAGGCGGCAGAGCCGAGAACAGCTGCAGGTGGTGGCTGATCAGGAGAGGATCAAGATGAACACAGAAAGACAGGAGGTGAGAATGTTGTAATCCTGAAATGGTGACAGCATGTTGCGACCAGGGAGAAAAAGCAGAAGAGATGCTGATCATTTTGCAGAAACGTGGAAGGTGGAGGCACTTGTGATGGGCAGTGTGAGGCAATACTGTCGGTTGGTTGAAAAGTACAAAAACTGCTGAGTAGCTAGGAAGACACAAATGGGTTCAGATCTGTGGAAACCAGAATGATGAAGAAAGAAGATGGAGACAGATGAATGGACAGACCAGTCAGATGAGCCTGGCTCTGTCTTGAACAGGCTGATTTGGATGTGTTTTCTGAACGAATCTTCGAAACTGCGACATTAAATAACTCACTTCCTTGCTGATAAACCAGACTGTAACAATTCAAAGTCTGTATGATATTCTTCAAAGTGACTTCAAATTTCAGAGAACACAGGGTGATCAGGACAGGAAAACGCAGAGCAGGGTAGTGTCTCAAACAAAATGAAGACAATGGATCTACACGTCTGTGTGTCGCTGGCAACACCTCAACAACATTCTCCCACATATTACAGCTAATCAATAAAGATTATAAAAGCACATTACAAAATATGATAGTAACTGAAATTGCTTTATTTACCTAAGGTATAACTTTCATGACCATGTACAGTATTTCTAAGTCGTGACTGAGGCCAGGAACTTCAATTTCACATTTGTTGTTGTTGTTATTTATTTTTGGAAACTGAGACAGGCAGACATGATTCAAGTGTGAGGATGATGTTAGCTCCTCGGCAGGCATGGGACAGAGTAATGCATTCACCACAGACATTGAAGAATGAGTGGAGCTGTTGAGAATTAAAGGCTGTTCAGTGGAAGAAAGGCCCAGGACCATGTTGCAGGTCAAAGTGAGCCAGGAAGGCCACTTGGGAGCTCCCATGGTGGTGGGCAGTGGCACCTTCTGTCACTGCTCTGGATTGCTGGAAGTGATTGTTGTTGTTAAATGTTGTTCCTGCTGCAGACTCAGTTGAGTTCCTGAGTGTGCAAAGTGGACTGATTTTGATCTTTACAGTGCTGAGGATTTTGTGTTTTGTCAGGAACGATTATGAACAGAGATGCAGGTTAGGCATGGATGATTGAAAGTGAGATCTTGTGCAGATCGAAAGCCTCGTGAAATGAAGGTTAGTTCAAGTTTGATGAGGAAGGACAGTGCCAGTTCTGTGATGGAGTCATTCAGTGCTGAGTTGACTTTGGCTGTTAACAGATTGGGACAGTCTGTGGAACGTGGTCTGTGAGGTTGCATCAGGTGAACCTGTTCGTGCAGAGGACTTGAGAGTTTCTCTGGATTGAGAGGAGCCAGTGAGCAGAAGGGAAGGAAAGAGCGAGACAGCAGAAGGCCCAGTGGTTCAGTGCTCCCGGCATTGCAGGACTCAGTAGAACCAGATGAACTTGACCTAAAGTGAAATGCAGGAACACAAACTGCTGAAACCCACTACCTTGTGCAGACATTTGCAGCCATCTGCCATAGAAGCCTGGGCATGTCCCCAAACCGCATTTCTGCTTAATCTGCATGTTGTAAATGTGCAAAGTAATCTGATGGTCGATTAAAGCCTGAATGTTTATTCTCAGTCCAAAGTCTTTTGTGATTTCAGTGCAGGAGTGAAAGAGTCTAAAGATCAATTATAGTTTTGTTTTGCATAAACAGGTATTCATGGTCTATGCAGTGACCTGAACTTTCACGTGAATTTCGTGGTTGCAGAGTTCAAGCATGGGAAATGGGAAGTTGGAGCCTGGTGTGAGGCTGGCTGGATGAAATCTGGGCGTGCTTTCCCAGAAGCTGAAGGACAGGCACAGTTGTCCCAGGCTGTGAGCAGATGCTCGCTGGTTTTTCTGGGCTGCTGGAGAATCGTGGGAGGAGCCTGATTGAGATCAGCTATAGTGGCTGGGGATCGGCAGTGGTGTCTGCGGACTGTGGTCTGGACACTGCAAATGCATGGACGAGCCGTGAACTGGCTAAGCGGCACTTGAGCTACTGCCAGCTCACAGGTTTGGGAGGTTCTGAAACTTTAGTCGTAGATGGCTAAAGGTAACTCAGTGAGAAGGAAAAATGCTGAAACCATTTGTCCTTTGCCAGCAATTGAATGCTTGTGGTCTGGTGGTCTGGCGCCTGTTTAATCTGAAATAGTTCATAACATTTAATCGTGCCGGCCTCCCAGGAGAGATATTCGACCTGGTCAGGTCCAGGAATCGTCAGGTGCATGTTGAAGGACAGCTGGGCTGCAGTGGTGGGCATCTTTGTGGTGTGGATCTCAGGCAATTCAATTTTTCTGAGGACTCCAGACTGATTTGAGACCCCATTTTGGATGATCTTTCAGTGGTTGGACAGCCTCAGTTGAACCAGCTGCTGAATGCTATTTCCATTGGACAGTTTAATCAAGTGAGAATGCTTGTAGTATATTCGAGTCTGTTCCATTTGTCTTTTGAAATTTTATAATCCATGGAATCTTTCCCACCTTCTGAATATTTCTTCAATTTCTTTCTTCAGTTGAAGTTCTTATTGCAGATCTTTTACTTGCTTGGTTAAGGTCTGCACGAGGTGCTATATTATTTGGGTCTATTATGAAGGTGTCATTTCTTTGAGTGGGCTGACTGAATTGGACTGGATCGTGGTGGATTGGGTTGCCAGGTGTGGGAAAATTTTGACAAGCAGACAAAATCAACGTGAAGGTTTCTGGAGCTGGGAAGAGCTTTTTGAAAGATGAAGAACCTCCGAGGTGAGACACACAGTGAGGTGTGGTTGTTTTGCAGAAATCTTTCATATTGTGTATAAATTCCAGGCCATGTGGGCAGGCATTTGAGGACAAACTCACAGAAGGACTCATTCAGTCGTAACAAGTGTCGAAGAGAACATCCCTCAGGCACAAGTAAATCATTTACATTAATATATATTTATACATTATTATGTAAATACATTATTTATAGCATTTAGTTATAATGAAGTGGACAAAAAGCCCATGTTTGAAATTCAGACTCTGCCCAGAAGCAATGCTAG
>NC_046154.1:146899655-147087676 GCF_011064425.1 Rattus rattus | reverse complement strand
ATGCTATAAAATGGGAAAAGTTTATTGAATTTATCTTGACCACTGAGTTCCTGGCCCTCCAGGGTTATGCCCCACCAACACACACACCCCTGTCTTTAAAACTACATTTCAGAGAGCTCCAAACCTATAATAAAAAGAGATCTTGAATCTATAACCTATTCTCCTGACCAGAGTTTGTAAAATCATCTCTGTTTGCCCTGTATTAACATACTGTGTGAGTTTGCTCAAGGCAGATACCCCAAGCAAGATTCCAGGAGTAATGGCCTCATCTAGCTATTGCTTATCTGAGCTTAATGGTCTCCAGGGCATAAGAAGACTTCAAAGTGGCGGATGAAGTTAATTTTAGATTTTGCTAAAAAAAGACTCAGACAAAAAGGCCATCTAAAGACTGTCCCACTTGGAGATCCATCCCATATACAGATACTAAACCTAGACACTATTGCAGATGTAAAAAAGTGCATGCTGACAGGAGCCTGATATATTGTCTCCCTGAGAGGCTCTGCCAGGCTCCCAGCAAATACAGAGCAGATGCTTGCAGCCAACCATTGGACAGCACAGGGTCCCCATGGAGGTTAGAAAAAAAGACTAGAAGAAGCTGAAGGGGTTTGCAACCATGGGAAAATAACAATATCCAACCAACATGTCCCCAGAGCTCCCAGGATTAAACCACCAACCAAAAGTACACATGGAGGGGACCCATAGCTCCAATACATATATAGTGAAGGGACGGCCTTGTCTAGCATCAGTGGAAGGAGAGACCCTTGGTCCTGGGAAGGTTCAATGCATAGGAAAATGCCAGGGCAGGGTGGGTAGTGAGTAGGTGAGTGGGGAGCACCCCCAGAGAAGCAGAGGGAAGGGATGGGAGAGGGGTTTTCAGAGGGGAAACTGGGAAGAGGATAATATTTGAAATATAATAAATAAAATATCCAATTAAAAAAAGAATTCTTCTCAGGAAAGAGCATAAAATAAATCATAATGCAGAGTCCTCAGGAATGCCACATGCAGAGACCATAACCTTTGGCTGGAGGTAGAAGGACAGCAGTTACGCAGCAATCAGTCAGCTGTCCTGGCACTGTCATCAAACAGCTGCGCTGGCTTCACGGACCTCGCCGTTTCAATGGACGTGGCTATGGCACTCTTGCCATTCTCTGGCTTTTACATTCTGCGGCGCCTTCCATCATGTTTCCTAAAGCCTTAGCGGAGGACAACGGATGTCCCATAGAATGAGAAGAACTCAGCCGTCACTTCTCAGCACTTTGGGCAGTTATGAGTCTGTCCGTTAACAGCTGCCCACTGAAAAGAACAAGTTTCTGTAAGATTGAGGGCAACACTAACCCACGGTGTAAGCATAAAAAGATTTAGAAAGCAGTTGGACAGCATTGTGTCCATGTAGCAAAACAACTGTGGAAGTTTGCCCGCTTGGGACCTGTGAGCTCTTGAGCTATTTAGGCTGTTGTCCAAGTCTACCAAACCAAGGATGAATTCCCTTTTAGGAAGCAAACTAGAAATCAAATAAGAAAGCTGTTGGTTATCCCCAAACAGCCATGCCACTGCTGCACAAGTGGATACATCCTGCCTAAAGGATCATATTTGTAGCGTGCAGGATCCAGCACGAGATAAAACTGCTAACTTTTCTCCCCAGCATAGCGCCTCCCAGGACGAGGAAAGCTAAACAGTGAGAAGGAAATTTCAGGTCGGCTCAAATTTGTCTTTTGAGTTTTTATTTCCCAGTTAAATCTAACAAGAGCTGGGGGGGGGGTGACATTGCTGTTTGTTTCCTTTTGTTTTGTTTCTTTTCTTTTTAATTTATTTATTATTATATTGCGAGTACACTGTAGCTGTCTTCAGATACACCAGACGAGGACATCAGAACTCATTACAGATGGTTGTGAGCCACCATGTGCATTCTGGGAACTGAACCTGGATGCTATGGAAGAGCAGTCAGTACTCTGAACCAGTGACCCATCTCTCTAGCCCCTTGAACTAGATTTTTAAAAGCTATTGTTTTGGGATTGTTAATATGTTAATGTACTCTCTTTGTATCTATAAGGCTTCCGTTTCAGGACCCCATTAGATATAAAAAGCATTGGATGCTCAAGACCTTTATATAAATGACATCTTATTTGAATATAGCACATGCATATCCTCCTGCATATTGCCAGACATCTCTAAATGGCTTATACCACAATCAGTTAAATCAAAGTCAAGCATGTATTCATTAATTGTTATTCTAATTAGTTTAAGAAATAATGGGAAGAAAAGAATTTGTCCCTGTTCAGCACAGACACAACTATAGATCTGCCTACATTTTTCATTGAAGCAACAGCTCCATAATCACGTAGATATGGGTCTGATTCTGTTTTAGGACTTTGTCTCTCTTCGCTGTCTTACTTTAGCCCTTCGTACTCTCTCGATGGACTGTCAATATTATTGATGTTGATATACACTGTCTCTAAAATTATTCTACTTGACTCAAATTTTCTAGATATCACCAGGATCTATGTATTGGTAATATTGCTAAATTTTTGGATTGTCCATACTTCATTTTGTGCTTCCCCAACATAGTTTTTCTTATAAATGAATGACAATTGGTCAAGTGAAATAAATGCATAATGTTTAAATTTTGTTCATTTTTGCAACTTTGTTTCCAAAAACTAAGTCTCACTATTGCACTTTACAAACAACATTTTTGTTGTTTTTTCCTACTCTTTCCTTTCATGTATCCCCCTTCCCTCTCTTGTGCCCACACCACACAAGAAGCCTTATTTCTGCTTCCGTGTCGTATGCAATGTCTTACTCCTCCTTCCTTATTTTTATATCATTTTTTTCTGTTTCTCTCAGGCATAATAGCTGCTTTCTTATCATTTTCTGTGGTTTTTCCTCCCAGCAAACTGGGGCTGGAGACTGTGTTGTTTTTCAATTATCCAGATTTCATATATTCACAAAGCCTTTATTGTTTCTTCTCTTCTGGTATGCCTTTAATTCTTTGAATAAAAGGCTAGATGACTTTCCTCTTTTCTAAAGTGTGCTATAAATTTAAGCTTTTGCCTCATTCTATAAATGTCAAAATCTCCTAATTTTTGTTTTCCTGTTTATCCTAATCATGATTTCATTTCCTTTATCTTCCCCTGACACAGCAGATTCTTAGAAACATGCTGTTTAATTTCCACACATTTGTCTACTTTCAGTTTTTTATTCTCAAATTTTCTGTTATTCACTATTGGTTTTATTCCATTACATTTGATAAGTACAATTTATATTAATTTGAATTATTTTTATTAAGATTTGCTGGTGACTTATCATGTGATCTCCCTGAAAAACAGTCTATATATATTTATATATAAATATATATTTTGAAAAATATATTTGTCTGTAATTGGATGCTATTTATAGATAGCATGATCTGCCATGTTGTATCCATTATTTAAATTGTGGCTTACAGTCTCTGGCTACTATTACAAAACTATGCCTCTCTTACTTTATGTGTTCTGGGACTCTGTTCCTGGTAGGTGTCTGTCTGTAGTTGTTATAGGTGCTTGACAAATATACCTGCTGGTCAACATAAGATAGTCGTCTGAGTGTGCTAAAAGAGTTTTGATTTAAGGTTGATGTTGTCTCACACAACTGTAGCCACTCCTGCTATCTCTTCCATTTTTAATCATTTACTTTTCTAGTCTTCCACTTTCAACCTAGTAAGATCGACTTCATTGAAATCATGTGGTTGGATGATAGTCTTCATCCACTACACTAGCACTGCCTTTTCATTTGGCAATTTAGCTCATTTACATGTACAGTGATTACTGCTATGAAAGGCCCTCGGCAATCCCTCCACTCTATTTGAGTAAGTTTTGTAGTTCTGGGAATGCCTCTCATTCCCATAATTACTGCTTCTCTCTCTGTGTGTTTAGTTGATTAAATGAAGTAGTGTTATGGGAGGGAGGAAAGAAGGGAGAGAGAGAGAACAGAGAAGAAGAGAAGGAGGAGGAGGAGGAGGAGGAGGAGGAGGAGGAGGAGGAGGGGAAGTTGAAGGATGGCTGAGAAGAGAGAAAATGTGTTTCTAAAACAGTGGAAATCTAATGTGTTGTTGTAGATTAGTCCTGAGGTTGGCATTGCCACTCTTCCTCAGCCACACTTCCTGCTGGCACTGATCCTAGAGATCAGAGATGAAATTTAGTCTTCTTTTGTCTTTTATTTGCCTTGGGGGATGTGGAATGTCTCTCAAAAGTCTTTGATATAAGGTAAGAAGGCTCAGTGGCTAAGAGTACTTGATGTTCTTTCAGAGAACATATGTTTAGTTCCAGCACCCACATAGTGACTCACAGCCATGTATAACTCCAGTTCCACAGTAGGCCCTTTTCTGATCTCCACAAGAACCAAGCACACACAAGATGCACCAACATACATGCACATAAAATATTCACACATAAATTTAATAAATTTCTGATATATACATATTAGTTATTTTTTAAATTCCCAAGAGATTTTCTTTTTCAGATTTAAGTGCTAGGCTTTAGTGTCCCAATATTTCCCCAAACATGCATGCGTGTGTGCATGCATGCATGTATGTATATGTATGTGTGTGTGTATGTGTGTGTAAGTATGTGTGTGTGCAGGTGTATATGTGTAGCTAGCTGTGTGTGCACATATATGTATGCACACATGTGATTTATGTACATGTGTGCATCAGTTTAGCACTCTCAGTAAGGCACATCTCTGGAGGTCAGAAGTCAGAGGATAACCTGCCTTGGCCAGGCAAAATTTCCATATATATATATGGAATTATATACATATATATATATGTGGAATTTTATATATGTGGAATTATATATATAGTATATATATAATTTTCTTGTACCATGTATAGAGACATTTCTGTTACTTTTGGCAAAGAGGAAGAAAATATTGTATCTCCTGTCATCTGATTTCAGGTCTCCCGCAGAGGTTATATCAAGCAAGCACAATTCAGCATAATTCTTTCTAATTCAAGCCTGAATAGGATTTCTCCATCCATGTCTGAGGTTCTGCATGTACCAGGAAGCCCCCAGAGCATTGTTACGTAAGCCAGGGCTTAGTGTAGAGAAGGCAGGTGCTCAATTTTTGAGCTACATCCACGTCTGCCTCTTTCTTGGTCCGCCATTTACTTGACCACTGCAGATCAACACCTAACAAGGCTGATTGTGAGAGTTAGGACAACTCTTCCATGATCCTATGGAGGGCTGGGTCTTTCCATACTGGTTTAGCTGACGTTGCTCCTTTTTCAATATTTGTAATGTGTTTTATTTTATTGTCTACTAACTTATTTTTAAACCTTACGTCATTTTTATAAGAGCTATTTCAAGGCCTTTCCCTCTACTCCATCGCCTCTGTTGTTTCTGTCTGTTTTCCTCACTCACACATAGGAGACGTAATGGAACGACATCCTGAACTCCGTGAATTGCTAACATTACACTGGTACTTATTCAGACTTTCCAGTGTTTTTTTTTCAAGGTACAGGCAATGTATATAATTTTGTGAAATACAAATGTCTGGATAACAGTTGATTATTTAATAAACAAATACCATATGGATAGGGGGCCGATTCCAGTGCCAGGCAGTACCAACATGTAACAATTAGCAAGCCCAGCTTCTTCTGTCACCCAACCTATGGTTCACTAGAGAGAGGAGCAGTCAAAGGATGACACAAATAAAGGCAAACCTGAACCCTAACAGCACAAGAGAGATGCACTATGATGTGCGAAGGTGCTGCCGATCTCCTGGTACACTTCCACGTCCTCCTGAGTGCTTCAGACTTTCTTGTCTTACTTCACTGTTGCCAAATTTATTTTAAAGCCCATGCCTGTTAGTGCACATGAGTAACTGCAGCACTTAGTAGGCTTGGGTTGAGCATCACAAGCTCAAAGCTAGCTTAAAGCTTAATAGTATGATCCTAGAGGGGGAAGGCATAGACCAGTTTTCCACCCCCCCATTTTTTTCTTTTTGGCAGTTGTGTATTAATGATGTTGAGCCATGGGGAGGTCAAGAGCATCTTTAAAATGTCCTGCATTGGCTCCAGGGAAATGCAGCCATACTATTGTCTTATTGTTCCTGACTTCTGACTATGCCCATTGTTCAAAATAATCTCTGTCCTGTTGCCTAGGTGGATGGATCTGGCACCACTAGCAGAACACTGCAAACAGTAACAAGATCTCCCTGTCCAGTTTCCCAGCTGTGAGTGGAAATTTACCCTGCTCACTGGTGTTCAGTCACACCTTGGGTGCCTGCAGTTCTTTCTCTCTTCTATTCCTCTCTAATATTAGGCACCAAATATTCAAAGAGCTGATATCTACCTCCTCAAAGCAGCAAAACGTCTATTCTGTACTTGGGACCCCCTTCTCTAAGTTCTGGAAGGTGTATGTAAAGAAGGCCAGGATACTTGTAAGTCTCATCACATTCACTTAGGAATCAAAAAACAAATTGGTTTGGTTTGGATTTGGTTTGGTTTGGTTTGGTTTGGTTTGGTTTGGTTTGGTTTTGGTTTGGTTTGGTCTGGTCTGGTCTGGTCTGATTTGGTTGGCTTGGTTTTTGGTCTGGCTTGGTTTGGTCTGACTTGGTTTGGTTTGGTTTGGTCCCGTCTGGTCTGGTCTGGTCTGGTTTTCTTTTCCCAGACATGTGGATTGCCATTTCAGTGCACTTACTCGGGTCAGCCTCGTTTTGCCTAAGATGACCTCTGGTTACAATCACTGAGCCTCGTTTGCTTTTCACATTCAGGAGCACACTCTTGAAATCGTTTAATATAATGTGTTATCCAAAACATACTATGAGCTAAAATTAAAAGGCAACCTAATTTAGTTTACAGGGGAAAAGTCATTTTCAGAAACCAAGCAGAAAGTAGTAAGTAAAAACTGCATGTGCACACATGCATACACACACACACATACACATACACATACACACACACACGCCACACACACACACATACAATGACACACACCACACGCACACACACACATACTCATACACACACACACACACACACACACATACACACACACATGCACACACACACACATACACACACATGCACACACACATACACAGACACACACACACACACACACACACACACACACACACACATGCACACAGACACACACAGACACCCCACACACCACACACACACACAGACACACACACACACACACACACACACACACACACACTGGTAAGATGGAAAAACCATGACATTCTGATAACATATCTGGATATGCTTCATCTTCTGCCTGGACAGCCAGATGCCAACTACCCTCACTGCGGTCAGATTAGCTTGATCCTTTGCTTACTCGTTGAATGCACTAGAACAAAATACTAGATTTTAACGGACACTTTGCAGTAAACACACAGCCGAACTTCCTGCACATTTGCTATATAGTTTTGCAGTGAATTCTGTCGCACTACACGTTTTTGTTTGGTTTTGTTTTCTTTACATTATCATGCAGTGCCCTGTGGTGGTTGTTGTTGCTGCTGCTGCTGCTTTGTGTATTTAGTTTTCTCTTGGAACTAGATTTAGGAAAACAAAGATAAAAAATAAAGTATTTTTTAATTCAGGAAATGATATGAAACTTCACATTTAAAACATGTGTTACTGCTTGTTTCCATACTTACTATATTACATTATGTTAACATTAGCTGTACATAATTCAGTCATCTGAATACAGCTCAGATTGCTTTGAAAGAGTCAGATCATATAAACACATGCATATAAATACATACTAATACATAAATACATGTTGGTAAAAAGCACTTTATTATGAAGATATTTTTCTTCTTACAAGCTTCACCAGCGCGTTTTTTACCTCCTTGTTCCTCAGACTGTAGATCAGTGGATTTAACATGGGAATCACTGTGGTATAAAACACCGAGGTCACTTTTTCATGGACGAGCGAACCATTAGAAGTGGGTTTCAGATACATGGACATGAGGGACCCATAAAATATAAGAACAGCTGTCAGATGGGAGCTGCAGGTGCTGAAGGCTTTGGACCTGCCCTCTTTAGAGTGGATCGGAGGATACTGGTCAGGATGAACCCATGTTTAAAATGACTATTGTCGGGCTGGTGGCATCATGTTGAATCCACCAATGACAAAATCAAAAATCCCAATGTGCGTGCTGGAGCAGGAGAGTTGAATAAGAGGGACAATGTCGTGCAGAAATAATGCTTGATGATGTTGGATTTGCAGAAAGATAACCTTAATATACACATCCCCATGAATCATAGCATCGGTAAAAGCCCACTGAAAGACAGCCGTACCACCAGTAGAGAAAAACAGACCGAGGTACATGATGACAGCATAGAGTGGGCTGCAGATGGCCACATAGCGATCATAGCCTATGGCTGCCAACATGTAGCACTCAGAGATGACAAAAATACAGAAAAGAACAGCTGAGCCATACAATCCTAATAAGAGATAGCTTTACTGCTTACAAACCCCACCAGCATTTTGGAGTAATAACAGAAGAGTAGCAGAAATCTAAAAGAGACAAACTGCTGAGGAAATAATACATAGGGGGTATGAAGTTGAGAGTTCAGCTTGATGACTGCAATCATGCCAAGATTTCCCCACCACAGTGACTGTGTAGATCCCTCAAGAAGAGGCAGAAAAGGGCAGCTGAAATGCTGGCTCTCAGTTAATCCCAAGAGCAGAAACTCAGTCACCGTGGAGTGATTCCCTATGCTCATTCTTCTCTGAGAAATTTGTAAAGATGGGGAAAAATTGTCAAATCAAGGAGAATTCTAGGTGGTCTCCAGTCTTCCAGAGCCCAAAGGTTTCTAGCTGTGAAAACAAAGGCATCTGTCATAAAATTCAAAGAGTAAGTGTACATTGGGAAATTGGTACACACCCGCCTACCATCAGTTTTATAAACCTCCAATAAAATTCACCATTCCTCCTAGTCTTCCTCCTGGTAAAGAACAAAACATTCCACCCCAGAATTTGGGCCAGGGGTGATTCTAGGGAATATGAAGGCATTCTCCTTAAAGACTATATAGCATAAAAAAATTTCCAAATGTATTTAATTATAGACCACTTGGACATGATAGATAGATAGATAGATAGATAGATAGATAGATAGATAGATAGATAGATAGATAGATAGATAGATACATACATACATACATACATACATACATACATACATACATACATACATACTCAGGAAACAAGTTCTCCTGCATGTGTTTGGCAGTACTTTAAAGATGACTTTAAAAGGTTTTCCCAATGGGAAGTTTATTCTTCTCATACTTAATGGGTGATGGGAGAATGTTGACCACACAAAGCCATTTCAGCTTTTCTTGATGTCAATTATGATCTGGTCTAAGACTTCCTTCCTCACTACTGCTTCCACTATTGGAACATCGGCAACCCCAAAGATCTGAATCTCTGCCTAGAAGCTTCCAAACAGCATTTCTTACCCATTCCTGTCCTCTTGTGAAGAGATAAGATGGGACAATTCTGGAGTGGCCTGCCCTCAGGTCAAGTAAGGCCTTACCTCTGAGATCTGATTACTTTTTCGTTTGTTTTTGTGCTGACCACAGATCTCTCTGTGGACTCTCAGTACATTTGGAATTCTTGGCTTTCACTCTATCATTCTTTCAACCTTGTGGCACCATGGCCCTTCAAGAAACTGTTCTCTTTTGATTTCTAATCAGTTTTCTAATACTAAAGACACTTTCTTGGGCTACCTAAACTTCCAAAGATGCAAGAAATTCTTACTTCCCTGAACCTTCTCTCTTTCAGAAGGGACTTAATGATACTCAACGGGTGTTCTCTTAGTGAGATTCAACTCTATGAAGCACACTTCTTTTGTATCATGAGCAAATGGGGGGAGGAGTAATCAATTGCCCTTAGCCTGTTCCTTTCCCATTATCCCTTAACAGCTAGGTTATACTTGTGCAGAGAACTAATGCTGACTGTAACAAAGACAATAGACAGGGCATTCAACAAGGTTCATATTCTTGGGTTTGGTTAATGCTGACTGAACAGAAAGATAAATTTCATATTCTTAGGTTTTAACTCTTGGATGTTTTCCTGTCACATGGATGTTTTCATACCTGTTTTTAACATACCTATCTCAAACACATTAACAATCCTCAATACATATCTAACTCTCCCCCACAAGCCCCTGCTCTTGCTAGTCTTGCTATCAAAGTGAAATATCTCTCATATTCCATCTCCTCTTTTGTTCCAGTGTCCTACGTATTTCTGTCTTCTGTTCAAGACAGTTTGTTCTCTTTCGTATTTTTCCTAATTCCCGTGGAAATCCCACAGTTATGTCCTTTGTACTCAAAATGATCCTTTGCCCATCAACATCAGCATCACTTGGAAACCTGTTAGGACAATCCTTGAAATAGTATATTTCACACTTATGAAGCATATTGAATAAAAGTAGCCAAATTTAAAGTACTCAGTAGCCACTTATAGATAAAGGCTATTCTATTGCAAATACATATTTTTTTTCTAAAGCTGAAGTCGTATTATGAATACAGAGGGTAAAAAAGGAACACTAATAATAGTTCTTTCCACGTCTCAGAGACTTACAGGGAAGTTACTGATCCAAAAGGTAGTCTTAAGTGAAGTTTTTATGCTGCCAAGCATTGTTATATAAACTAAATAAAATCAAAAATATGAACAGATTCTAACGTTATAAATTCTGAAAAGTATGTTTTGGAGCTCAATCTAATGGCATCATCTCTCTTTTCTCCACTCTTGCCACTTACTCAGTGGGGCACAAATATGCTAAGACTCTAGAGCTCGTGGAGGCAATTGTGAGTGAATTGTAGGCCATGTATAATAGTCAGATGATATGAGCATCATAATTCTGAAACTCACCTTCTTCCTCCTGGTGGCTTTAGGTGAGAATCTCTTCTTTTTCCCTGCTCCTCTAAGAAGTAAATACGGACTAATTATACCTTCTTCCTTAGCTTTCTAAACAACAACAGATAACAGGATGCTGAGGGTTCTTAGTAAAAGCAGGTTTTAAATGCAGAAATATAAAGAAAATCATCCCTTGGGTTTCTTTTTTCCTCCTGGGGTTAGCCTGCCTGTGCATTTGTAAAGATCTGGTCCCAAGCTGCACTACACATCATTTCATGCATCCATCATAGATTAGGCACACTGTGCAAGGCTTTAAACACTCCCTTAGAGCTTTTGCAACCCACTGGTCTACAGGCTACCCAACACATACCCTGCTGGGATCCCTTTGTTCAATGAAGCATCCCAAAGGAAGCATCCATGTGTTTATAGGCATTGTTTGACCTCAAATGGAAAAACCATTACTGTAGAGTATGTTAGATTACAGGTTATACCATTAAAGGTAGAATGAATTTAATTAAGCTGGAGGGGTATGATATATTTGAGATATAGATAAGGATATGAAAATAAGACACAGAAAACACAAGAATGTATAAAGGACACCAGGACAGTTGAGTGGTTCCTGGATAAAGGAACTGATTCCATGTTTCCAGATCTAATAACCACAAAAGCAACATGCCCCAAGGGTGACAGATCTCTGGTTCCTGATCATGGATCTCTGAGATATCTGGCAGAATGCTTCATGATCTTTAAAGGAACGTTATTTTGGTGACCTTAACCAGTACATGTACGTGAAGCTTCTAAAATTTCAGGGAAAAATAACTAAATCTGGCTTTGGAGATATTTATGACTTTTTAATTCATTATGAAGTGTCTACTACATTAAAATCAGAATCTCTAGAACCTAGGGAAAAATAAATAAATATGTTGTGGACTTTCTTTTTGTTATTTTGGTGTTAAACTATACCCTGAAATAAACCTATATTCTTAGAAAACATGCCTTTGGGTTCATCCATATCTCCTTAACTGTCTATCTTTTGAAGTATCATACCTGTAAAACTTCTTCCAATACACACACACACACACACACACACACACACACACACACACACACACACTCATCTAAATTCTACATATGAAAGAAAACATGAAGTACTTATTTCTGAGTCTGGCTCATTTTTCTTAACAATAATCTCCTGTTCTATCAATTTTCCTACAAATACTCTTTCATATTTTTACAGCTGAGAAAAACCCCATTTTTTATATGTACTATATTTTTTCACTCATGTATATCTTGATGTAGGCTGGTTCTAGTTCTTAACTATTATAAGAAGTGCTACAACAAACAGTGATACACATGCTCTTTGTACTGTATAAAATACGCTCAGGAGTTAGACAGTAGAATCATTGTATGCCAACTTTTGTTCCCTCATGGACCTCCACCATAATATTAACAGTGACCACACCAGTTCACGTTCCCCTAAGAAGTGCATAACTGTTGCTCTCTCCCCAAAGGCTTGCCAGCATTTGCTATTTGCTTTTTTAGTCATAGCCCTTGGGACAAGAAGGAGAAATGGTCTCTAAAAATCAGTTTTAACCTGTGTTTTCTTGGTAACTAAAGGTCATTTTTCAAACATTTGTTTGCCCTTTGTGTATTTTCATTTGAAAAGTGCAGATTTGCTAATCATCATCTGGAACTGTCAGCTTACTGTGATACTTGTTGACTGGAGGGAGGATATGGGATTTTTGGTGTTCAGTCTTTGCATTTATTGATATGCTCCCATTCCCTTGACTAATGTATAATTGGATAAGAGTTTGTCTTTCCATTTTGTAGGCTGTCATTCCATTCCACTGATGTTCTTCTTCACTATGCAAAAGTGGTTTTTTTATTCATTCAACAATCTTTAGGATCTCATCAATTCTTGATTTTTTTTTTTGAGAATTTCAGAAAGTTCTTGCCTCTGCATTTATCTTAAAATGCTTCTCTCTAGCTGTTTTGGTGTTTTCAGTTTTATACCAGAATCTTGGCCCAATTTGAATTAATTTTTATACAAAGAGAATGACATTGGGCTAGAATTTTTCTTCTTAGTGAATATACCTAATTTTCTTATCACCATGCGTTAAGGAAGCTCTAATTCCATACTATATTTCTGATGATTTTTATCAAACTTTAGGTGTCTGTACTTGGGAGGACTTATTCCTGGTCCTCTATTCTACTCTCTTGGTCTACATGGCTGTCTTTGTGTTCATTACTATGGCTCTGTGACATAATTTGAGATCAGATATTATGCTACTTCCAAAATCATGGTTTTTGCTTTAGGTTGTTTTAGTTATTAAGGTCTATATGAACTTTAGAATTGTTCTTCTAGTTCTGTGAATAAAGTGGTAGGAATTTGGATGAGGACTGTGTTGAGTCATTGCGTTGAATGTTTTCAGTGTTATAGTCATTTGTATAGTCTTAGTAGATCCATAAGGAAGGACAGTCTCGTCATCTTCAAATGTCCTCTACAGTCTCTCCTCTCTCTCTCTCTCTCTCTCTCTCTCTCTCTCTCTCTCTCTCTCTCTCTCTTTCTCTCTCTCTCTCTCTCTCTCTCTCTCTCTCTCTCTCTCTCTCTCTCTCATTTGTTTCAGTATCTTCAATTTTGCCTTCTACAGGTAGATCTTTCACTGCCCTGCCTCAGGTTTATTTGTGGATGATTTCTAAGCTGCAGTAAATGGGATTTTTTTTTCAGCAAGTCAGGATTGTTTTATATTTTTTCAAAAACCCCCTGATTTTGTATGTTGATTTTGCATCCTGCTAGTTTAATGTAACTTTTATCGGGTCTGAATATCATTTGGTCATGTCTTCAGGGTCTTCTAAGTACAAAATCATGTTATCTGAAAAGATCTATCTTTTTACTTCTTCCTTTTTTTATTTATACCCCTTTTACTTCTTTCTCTTCTCTCATGCTCTAGCTAAGACTAGCTCTGGCGAACAAGAGCAGGAAGCATGGGCACCACTGCTTCAGTCTTGGTTTTACAGGAAGTGTGTGTCTGTCTCCATCTAGTATGATGGTAAATGAACACTTTATTGTATGTTTTCAAGTTTTCTTTTTTAATTACCTAATGATTTTCTAGAGTTACATGTAATCTGTAATATGTCTTCTTTTTTTAACCTCTAATTTATGAATGTATGTCTTTTTTCTCTTTTCTCTAGCTACTTTTTCTTGGTGGATCCTATGTTGACATTTAGTTTTGATGACCTATCTAAAAGGTCATAGTGGGGTACTGAACTCACTGTTATGGCCTTGGTGTTTGTTTTATGAAATTGGATGCTCTAACATTTGAAATACATATTTTCAATTGTTGAGGAATTGCTTTCTGTATTATGATGTACTGGTGGGTTGTTTTGGGTTTTTTGTTTGCTTGTTTGTTTTTGTCTCTTCTCGATTTAGTTAGAAGACAATCTTGTCAGATATCATGACAGCTTTACTTCTGTACTGCTAGCTTCCATTGGCTTCCATTAGCATTTCCAGCGCTTAGATTCACTATCAGCCTCTGACATGATTTTCACTTTTATTTATGTGTATGTATGTGCTCCCACATAGGTTTTGTACACCACTTAAGCATTTGTGCCAGAATGTTGAAAGCTACCTCATGTGGGTGCTGGCAACCAAACCCAGGTCTTCTGCAGGAACAATAATGGCTCCTAACTGCAGAGCCATCTCTCTAGTCTTGAGTGTCTGACTATGGGTGACTCTGTCTGTGAGGTTATCTTCTAAGCTACTCTGCATTTCTTTATTGATTATGTGGGGTCATTGTATTTAAACATATTATTGAGAATTTTTATAAATTCCTTTAATTTTGTTGTTGCTTTTCTTCTTTTCTTCTTTATAAAAATAAAAAAATGAAAAAAGAGAAAGAAAATGATTGAGAAAAGAAGAGAAAGAAAGAAAGGAGGTCTGGAAAAGAGAAAGAAGAAAAGAAAGAAAAGAAATTACAAAGAAAGAAAAAGGAAGGAAGGAAGGAAGGAAGGAAGGAAGGAAGGAAGGAAGAAAAGAACAAAAATGAGGGGGAAATAATTTCTCAATAATGAAAGTGTTCAAAAATGAAATTCAATAAAGATAATAGGGGCCTTAAAAAATATAGCAAACTTTTAAAATAATCAAAACGATAAACTCAAAATGTCACTAAAAGCTTAGCGGAGAGAAATGGGATGCGTGGAGCAAAAAGAAAAGAAAAGAGGGAAATATGAAGAAAACCATTGACCAAATATTGGAAACAATGTGTAAACAAAACTGAACAAGTGTGTGAAGGACAATGAGGAAAGAAAAGGAGCGATAAAGGAAAGTTACCACTGAAGGTATAGTGAAAAGAGAACGGAGTAGCAAAAAACAAAAGGGAGGGAGGGAGGGAGGAGAGAGGGGAGGAAGGAACAGAAGCAGGAAGAAAGGGAAGTTGTATTGGTGCTGTTTCCTTTTGGGTCTTTGGAACCTGGAGAATGGTATCAGTTGCGTGCATAGGACAAGGAAGGTGTCATGAACCCATGTCTTTCCCGTAGCGTCTGCAGCATCTGTGCCTTCACTGAACAAGTGTCCGATGTTCTCCAGAATATTCTTTTTCTTTTTTTTCCTCCATGCCTCCAGTTTCTCTCTGCTATGCTTTTAGTGACATTTTGAGTTTAGTCACATTAGTCACTCCCGTTCTTTGTACACCAGGCTGTACTTGGCTCTGCAGTCTGGGAGCTGAGCACACCAGTCAGAGCTTCTCCAGCGCAGACTCCCTGGAGTCTCTGGATCTAGCTGGGGAGTATCTCGCAGGTGGGAGCATGGGAGCCACCAGAGCACGGAGGTCTGCACACGCAGAGCACCTTTCTTCACAACCTCAAGATTTCTGAAGTGTTGAAGTATTTATCACCCTGCCGGAGCAATGCAACTTCAGTATTCCTGGGTTCTACATTGGGGCTGGCTACCAAACTACAATGTTATTCCCAGACAATGAGATCTGCTCCTGCCTCTGAGGGCAGGGTTGTGCACTTCACTATGCACTGAGCGAGCCTCTTCGTGTCTCCCTGCTTCAGCATGTCGGTGACCAGCCCTCCTTCTCCTACACTTGCCTCCTAAGGATGCCTCTCACCCAGGAACTCTGGCAGATTCAATTCTAGCTGCCTGCCTCACAACCGTTCCTTGTTCCAATGAACTGAGTTTTAACAAAAGAGTCCCTCTCTTAATGGCACCCACCTACAGTGCTGTCTCCCATAGTGAGATTATTGAATCTCTCTGCACTGGCTCGCCCTCTAAAGGAAGCACCATTCTATCCACTTGATCTGAGGTTTGTGAGGGCGGTGAGCTTGCTCTACACAGAGGACTGCCAGTCCCTCTTCACCAGGACACCTGGCTGTTTGCCTGAAGCATGTGCTTCCGCTCCCTGACTGTGGGGCTGCACAGCTCAGCTTCTTCCTTCTGACGAGTCACTCGTCTTTTTCTCAACCATCGCAGTTCTGCATCACTGCTTTTCTGAATGTCTGAAGCTCCTCCTTGCTCACTCTTTGCAATAGAGTCTATTGTTTCTCATGCTACTCTTCTCCTTAACCGGGTACATAGAGGAAATCTCTAGCCTTGTCATCATTTATTTCAAGTGGTTTTCATACAACATATTTTTATCACTGTATTTGTTGGGGTTCTCTAGAAGAGAAGAACCATACATACATGTACAGAATATATAGGAGATACACACACACACACACACACACACACACACACACACACACACACGGGATTTGCTTATAGGCTGTGATTTGACTAAGCTAACAATGGCTGCCGACCAATGAAAGGTCCACCAATCCAATAATAGTTCAGTTCACAAGGCTGCATGTCGGCAGCTGGTCTTCAGTATACACCAGAATCCCAAAGAAGTAGGCTCTAATGCCAATGAAGGAATGAACTTGCTAGTGAGAGTAAGAACAAGCAGGCAAAGAGAGCAAGCTTCCTTTTTCCACATCCTTTATATGGGCTTTCGGCAGAAGGTGTGACTTAGATTAAAGGCAGATCTTCCCACCTCAAAAAGATCTGGATTGAATGTGGGTATCCCTGCTTCAAATGATTTAATCAAGAAAGAGAAATATCCCTCACAGGTGTACCCAGACATTAGGTTTTCATTAGTTCCAGGTTTAATCAAGTTGACAATCAAGAACAGCCACCACAGTCGCATAACTTCCCTTCCCATGACTCCTCCCACATTCTCTCCACTTCCAAATCACCAAACTTCATGTTCTCGTTCTCTCTCTCTCTCTAAAAAGTAAAAATGTAAACAAAACATTATAAAGCAGCCTAAGACAAATAAAAAATTAAACCAAAATCTTGCCCCAAGTGACACTCCATTGGAGCAAATTGGTTTTCCCTTCCCCAGCAGATATAAACTGCAGCTAGCTTCTTGGCCAGAGACAGGATCTTGTCTCCATGTCCCCTTCTAAGTGCTGGGATTTTGTCTGGTCTGTGGGAAACTGTGCAGGTCCTGTACATACCTACAATGTCTCCATGAGCTCATTTATGAATCAGTCCTACTGTATGTGGAAGGCAGTTCCCTGGAGTTCACACCACTCTCATTCTTACATTAAAACAAGATGTCATTTGTTTTCTTGATCATGGCCACTCCTACTGGGATAGAATGAAATCTCAAAGTAGTTTTAATGTACATTTCCCTCATAGCTATGGATGTTGAACATTTAAAAGTGTTTCTCCGTCATTTATGGTTCACCTTTTGAGAACTCTCTGTTCAGTTCTATACCCCATTTTTATTAGGTCCTTTGCTATCTTGATATTTAGGGTTTGGGGGTTGGATTTTTGTGGTTTTGTTTAGTTTTATGGTTATTGTTTGTTTGATGATTTGTATATGCCTGGTCCAGGGAGTAGTACTATTTGGAAATATGGCTTTGTTGGAGAAAGTGTGTCACCGTGTGTATGGGCTTTCAGATCCTACTCATAGCTGTCTGGAAGCCAGTCTTCTGCTAGCAGCCTTCAGATGAAGATGTAGAACCCTCAGCTCCTCCTGCACCATACCTGCCTGGATATTGCCATGTTCCTGCCTTGATTATAATGCACTGAACCTCTGAACCTGTAAGCCAGCCTCAATTAAATGTTGTCCATATAAGATTTACCTTGGTCATGGTGCCTGTTCTTAGCAATAAAACCCTAACTAAAGCGGTATGGTTTGTGTTTGTTTGTTTGTTGATTCTTTATATATTCTAGATACTAACCCTCTACCAGATGTACAATTTCTAAACATTTTCCTATTCTGTAAGCAGCTGTAATTCTTTAATAATTGTATCCCTTTGCTGTACAGAAGCTTTTTAGTTTCATAAGGTCCCATTTACCAATTGTTGGTGTTAATAGCTGTTTAAACAAAACATTCTTTCCTGTGTCAAGGAAGATTTCAAGAAGTCAATCCTGTCTTTGTAAACAAACATACTTAAATATATCCATAGAATTGTGTACATATATAAAATACAGTTATAAATATGGTAAGTCAATTATTGTAAGAGCATCAAATACAAGCTCAGATTCCTGGCAGCATGTGTAATGCTTGGGTAAATGTGAAAGCCTCCACATTCCTGTTCAGCTTGGAGTCATCTCTGTGACCTCCAAAAGCGAGATCCCAGAAAGTAAAAACGCAAAACGTATGCTGTAAATTGTCTACACCCATATCAAGATGACCCAAGCTCCCATGGGCACCTTCTCACATGCACAAGCCAGTCGTGTGGGAATGCAAGGGAAAGTGACCTTGAGAGTCCTGGAGATCCTAAGGAAGTCAAAGAAAGGGCAAACACAGATACTTGGTTAGTCCATGGGTTCAACTGGTAAATACCAATGCTGGGAAACAGCAGGGAAAAATCGATATCTGTACTTAACAAAATGAAATTGGATATGTATGGTTAGGTTTATTGTGGAGGACGAAAAGACCTTGTGCACACAGATAAGCCCTAGAGAATCCAAGAGTTAAACATTGAACTGACCTTTTCTGTGGGATGAGACAAGCAGTGACTCTTCCTGGAATTCCAGGAATGATATGGTTTTACAACCTGGTGATCTCCGCTGTCTGATAAGACAGGCTCTGCCCCTATCTCCCAGAATTTGTATTTTTACTTATCCTAGAACCTTTCCCCCTAAATCTTGAGCATTGCTTTTAGACCACAAAATCTATTCTTATGAATAATTTCTCTTGTACTTTACAACAGCCTAAGTGACTTCTATGTTATCTTAGGGTCAGACCAGTGCTGATACCCACACCCATCATGTTCACCTCAGTCAAGCTCCCCAGACCCTACATTTTGGGCACTATCTCCATTCTTTTGAAAGAAGCCAGATGTACTTTGTAAAGGATCTCAATGTAAACATGTCTTAAATTGTTGTGCACTTGGGGCTAAGTTAATTGTCATCTGAACACGTTTTTCTGAACATTGTGCTGTGCTTAGATATGGCTAAAATAAAATGATCTGGACCAGATGCTAGAAGTCCTGGTCCAGCACAGGTCACAATAAAATCAGGCTAAACGGAGTTTCATTTTTACTTCAGCCTACTCATTTTTATTCCCTGCCTACTGTAAGGCCTGCTGGGGAGTCACCACAGTTTATGGTATGAGACTAAGAAGTGGTCATTTTATCTTTAAAATGAAATACCCTAAGTAACCATCTGTTCTACTTCCATTTGTCCTCCCAGCATGATGCATAGAGATCTGTCCTAGACTATGAATGAATGAATTACACATGCTATAAATAGTGTTTAATAAAAGAAATTTTATATCAGCCTATCATGACAATATGCATATGTGCTCTTTCATTATGCAGTAGTTGATTTGTGAGATAAACATTTGCTATACAATATCATGTAGAAGCTAGCTGATTGGGAAGAATAAGCCTAATTAAAGGCATAAATATTCACTGAATTGTAGAGTCAGACAATCTTACAGTATAGCAAAGTCATCACCTACTTCTGCACATGAGGAAATCCTATTCTAAAGAACTTCGTTCCCATCTCAGGAAGATTCCTGAATAAGAAAGAAAAGAAGTCTGAGACCAAGTATTATGGAAGGCATCTGACTGCAGGTGTACAGATGCTCCATAGACATGTGTTATGTGGATAACATTTTCTTCCCTTACGCCCAGCAGGCAGAGACAGGGTCCTTCATGTGAGTTCCCCATGATTGAGGTTGATTCTTCGTGGCATTATTTTCATATGTTAGGATTTCCAGCTACAGGGGACCCTGTATAAATAGCCTTGGATGTATTTTCTTCAAGCTGGAGTCAAAGTACCCAGACATGAGATAGAGAGGGCTGCTGCTGTGGGGTTTCATGTCACCAGAAATGTCAACATGCATCTCGCATTGAGCCAATGAAGACAGACACACCCTTTCACTTTAAGGTGAAGGAAAATAATACCTGGGTGAGAATCCCAGAAACAGTACAAGTACAAACTCACCCACCAGATTCCCGGGTTACAGAAGTTCAGAAGTTCATTGGAATTTCCTAGGTCTTAGGATTCTCTCCATTACCACTGGATCATGGAGGCACCTACACAATTCAGTAAAACAGAGAGAAACTAATGGCGTTAGTGATCATTTTGTTTTTCTTACAGTCTCTAGAGCTAGTATTAATTGTCTTAATTGTCTCAATGGGAGCACATCCAATTATTTCAAGGTGAATCTTGCAGTCATTAATACCATGATGTTATCATTTCTATGTCCTAAGACTGCTATTGAGGGAAAACACTTTTATGTGTGGGTATAATTAGAGATGGAGTCCCATTTTTAAAACTAGCCAGAGGACCGCCTTTTCTGGCCTCAGTGGGAGAGGATACACCTAATCCTATAGAGACTTGATGCCCCAGGGAAAGAGGTGGGGGATTGAGGTGGGGGGAGAACACCCTCTCAGAGGAAAAATGGAGAAAAGAATGGGATGAAGAACTCTTGGAGGCAGGACTGGGAAGGGGACAACATTTGGAATATAAATATAACAACAAAAACAACAACAACAAACAAACAACTTAGCCTCCAATCTTTTGTGGATAACTTAGTCAAAGTTTCTACTACTGTAACAAAATACCATGGGTGAGAGAAGCTTGGGGAGAAAAAAAAGAAGTATTTAATTTTACACTTCCACGTAACAGCCCATCAGTAAGCTAAGCCAGGGCAGGGACTTAGAAACAAGAAATGAAGCAAGCCTTTCTGCATACAGCACTCGAGGGAGCTGGCCCCACCCGTAGCCTGGGTGACACAGTAGAGCTAGCTCTGGTGACATCAGACTTTGTCCTCGTGGCATTAGCTGTGGAGAGCTGAACCTACTCAAGCCACTAATCAGGCACTGATCCAACACTGGTCATCAACATTGGTCATCAAACATTGACCCTATCTGTAAGCTGTTGGAGCATGTAAATGGGCTGGGTCTGCAGAACCAAAGCTGCAGGACCTCCATGCCTTAAAGCAAAAGCAGGATATCCAAGGGGAGTCTCAGTGAGTGTCCAGTCTGGATAGTGCAGCAGAAGCCATAGGCCTCAAACCAATGACTCACAGCAGCAAACATTTTCAAGTGAGTATGCTTGGGCCAAAGGGTATATTGTGTGACACACTGCAACTTCTTCAGGTCCCATTTCCTCCATTTTGTTAATTTTTGTGTTCTGTGGTCAGGTTATCTCACTTCTCTAAGCCAAGGTTTCTTTATCAGCAATATTGATGTAAAATGAAGCTGTTCTATTTAAAGTTCTCATATTTTTGAAGGCCACACAAGAAATGTGCAGAGTTATTTTATAAAATATGAAGAGATTCACATAAAGATGCTGCTGTTAGCAGAGGTCTTCTCTAGAGAAGAAAACAATGAGAGAGTGAAACTGTCTTGTTCCTCAGACTCCATCTCATTCCAGGATGCATTGACATATATGTGAACATGACCTGTATATCACAGGAACATGTTAAAACACACTTGACACAATGAACTGTAGATCTATTAAAATTGCATCTAACTGCCCATACTACCAATTACATGTAATATGAAAATTTTTATTCCATCCATATTTTGATATGTATTCATACAAACAGAAAGGAGAAAATAATATGCAAAAGCAAATTGGTTGTTTCAGTTAGACAGTATTTTTTTATTTGTTCCCATGCATTATATCCTGAATGTGATTTCCCCTCCATTCTCCCCATCTGGTCCCTCCCCCATCCCACACCACCCCCATCCATTCCTCCTCCATTTCTCTTCAGAAAAGGGTAGGCCTCCCATGGATATCAACCAAACATGGTATATCAAGTTGCAGGTACCACCATTTATACTAAGGCTGGAGGACACAACAAGTAGGAGAAAAGGGGGTCCCAAAAGCAATTAAAGGAGTCAAAGACAGCCTATGCTTCCACTGGTAGTCTCACAAGGTACACAACCATAATATATATGCAGAGGGCCGATGTCAGACCCATGCAGGTTTCCTGATTGTAGGTTGAGTCTGCAGACTTTCTTTGGAGTCCTTGACCCCCTCTTATTCTGACAATCCTTGCCCCCTACCTTCCTCAGGCTTCCCCAAGCTTCACCTAATGTTTGCTTGTGAGTCTCTACATCAAACAGTATTATTTATAATTTTTTGAAATTTTTCATATCCTGTCATTTTGGGATAGACTTTTTTAATAGAGATTTTAATGGTTTTTCACTTCTCAATATCTAGAGCTCTGTGCTGTTTTGTAAAATGGGTTTTGTAGATGTTTGTCAGTTAGAGTTTAATTTATTGTTTAAGGATTTCAAAAGTAAGTACTGTATTTACATCAATTTTTACCCATCCCCCCTCCAACTTCTCCTATGCCCCTCTTCCTCTCAAATTCATTACCTCTTCTTCTATAATTACTGTTCACATACATATTTTAAAAATGTATATATATTGTAGCAGAGGATGGCCTTGTTTGACATCAGTGCGAGGGGAGGCCCTTGGTCCTGTGGAGGTTTGATGCCCCAGCATAGGAGGGTGCTGGATGGGTGGGGCCGGAGAGGGTGGGTTGGTGGGGAGCACCCTCACAGAAGCAAAGTGGAGGGAGGAGAGAGAGGTTGTGGGATGGAGAGTTTGTAGAGATGTAACTAGGAAGCAGGATATCATTTGAGATGTAAATGAACACAATGATTAATAAAATTAAAATTTTTAAAAAATAAAAAAAATGTATATATATAAATACAGCCTAATGAGACCATTTGGCATTGATCATATGTGTATGTGTTGAGAGCTGATTACTTAAGATTGGATAATATATCAGAGAGGTCAGGCCTAGAGAAGATGAGGTATTTCTCTCTCAGATGACATTAATTAACTGTAGCTCTTAACCTGAACAATGGTTCTCAACCTGTGAGTTGAGACCCCGTTTGGGGTCTCCAAAATATTAAAATTATAATTCATAATAGTAAAATTACAGTTATATGGTATCGACAAAAATAATTTTATAACCATTGGTAACCACAACATAAGGAACTGCATTAAAGGGCCACATCATTAAGAAAGTTGAGAGCCGGGGTTGGGGATTTGACTCAGTGGTAGAGCGCTTGCCTAGCAAGCGCAAGGCCCTGGGTTCGGTCCCCAGCTCCGGGAAAAAAAAGAAAGAAAGAAAGAAAGAAAGGAAGGAAGAAAGAAAGAAAGTTGAGAGCCGGATTTAGAATTATGCCTTATGGGATTTTTTCCCAGTGTACACTAGGATGTCAAATGATGATGTCATTATTTAGGAAGGTCTTATTTTAGGTCACCATAATATTGAGAGTTCACGAGTACAGTTTCTCTGTCATATATAGAAGATACTATCTCATGGCAAACATCCTAGTCCTGAAACTCTTATTACCTTACTCCACATTTCCCATGGTATTCCCTGAGCCTTGGGTGTAGTAATTGTGTTGTAGATGGATCAGCGCTGGATGAGTATTCCTAGATCAGTTGTTCTCTGCATCTTGGTCAGTTGTAATTTGTGTAATGGTCTCCATCTGCTAAAAACAAGAAGCTTCTTTGGTGAGGAGAAAGAGCTACATGCATCTATGAGCCGAAGAATAAGTATTTAGAATGTGATTGAACACATACTGGTTTAGAAAAGTGACCATAGTGGGTTCTCTTTAGAGTCCTTGACCTCACTAGACACAGACAGTTGGCTAGGTTAATAGTATCCACCATGAATTTCCTTCTATTGAGTGGGCTTTGAAGTCAATTAGATAGTTATTGGTCACCCTCAAGGTAGATGTGCCACTACTGCACCTTGGGGACTATCTCGCCATTGCTGCTCCTTGCTGTGGTTTTATAGTGATGCAGAACTGTTGATTGTTTTACCCTCTTGGCAGTTTGATTAATACCTTCAGACACTATAATAACAATTCCTCAGTATGAAAACTTCCAGAGGAATTTCTTTTAACCAAATGTATTCCACCAGAAAGGGGAACACTCCCCCATTGCTGGTGGGATTGAAAACTTGTACAACCACTCTGGAAATCAATCTGGTCATTTCTTAGAAAATTGGAAATAGCTCTACCTGAAGACCCAGCTATATCACTCCTGGGCATATACCCAAAAGATAATCCACCATACCCCAAAGATATGTACTTCACTATGGTCATAGCAGCCTTACTCATAATAGCCCAAAACAGGAAACAACTCAGATGTCCATCAACCAAAGAATGGATACAGAAAATGTGGTATATTTTCACAACAAAATACTACTCAGCTATTAAAAACAAAGACATCAGGGTGGGGGAAAAAAACAAAGACATCATGAATTTTGCAGGCAAATGGATGGAACTAGAAAATATCATCCAAGTGAAGTAACCCAGAACCCAAAGGACATGCATGGTATGTACTGACTGATAAGTGGATATTAGCCATAAAGTACAGAACACCCATGACATATTCCCACAGACCCAAAAAAAGTTAAACAAGAAGGAAGGCCCAATCAAGGAAGCTTAAATCACATTTAACAAAATAGTCATAGGAGACAGAGGGAGTGAGGAAAATGGGTGGGAGAGGGGAAGAAGAGGGGAATGGGGAGGCAGAATAAGTTACAGAAGAGGCAGGAGAGAGGCCCAGAAGGCAAGGAGAATGAATAGAAATCTGCAGCTGAGTAGTGGGTGGATCTCTAGGAAGTTCCAGAGACCTGTTATAGGGGAGGCTCTGGGGACATGAAACTTGAAGAGGCCACCGCCTGTAGCCAGGCAGGACTCCTAGTGGGAGGAAAAGGATAACAACCCACCCGCAAAACTTTCAACCCAAAACTTATCCTGTCTACAAGAAACACAGGGATGGACCAGAGACCGAAGAAAAGGCCAACCAAAATATGGCCCACCTCAAAAACCATCCCATGGACAAGTGCCAATCCCTGACATTATTAAGGATGCTTTATTATGCTTTCAAACAGGAGCCTAGGATAAATGTCCTCTGAAAGACTCTACCCAGCAGAGGACTGAAACAGATGCAGATACTCATAACCAAACATTAGATGGAGGAGGGGCACTTCTTGTAGATATGGGGGAAGGATTAAGCCCTGACATAGATGGGAACCTCATAGGAAGACCAAAATCATCAACAAGCCAAGGTCCCTGGGAACTCTCAGAGTCTGAGCCACCAACCAAAGGACATATATAGGACAGAACAATGCCCATAGCACATATGTAGTAGACAGGTAGCTCAGTCTTCATGACTGTTTGACCTGGCCTCAGTGGGAGAGAATGTACCCAATTAGACTGAGATTTGATGTGCCAGAGTGGGGAGGTACCCAGGAAAGCCTCACTCTCTCAGAGAAGAAGGGGAGGGGATGGGGAGAGACAGTGTGAGGTGGGGACCAGAAGGAGCTGTTTGGGATGTAAATTACTTACTTACTTACTTACTTACTTACTTACTTACTTACTTACTTACTTACTTACTTACTTAAGTAATTAATGAATAAGAAAAGTCCTCCACCAAAGAAATTGGTACATTGCCTTTTAATTTAGACTAAAGTAAATGATCAGGTCACAGGCAGAAAGTTTCCAGGTTCTAAGATAAAATACTATCTCTATCCCAGGTGCTAATAGATCTTATTTCTCTTTGAAATCTCTTGGGCCAGGTCTCCATAACCCAGAAGTGCTAGCCTCTAGGCTTCCACTGGAATGGCCAACTAAACTGTGTTCACAGAGTTCTGGAGTCTTAAGTTTCTCCATCTCCATCAATTTCTGCTCTGATCCACTACCATGACATACCAATATAGGTGATTCCCTGGAGTACTTTCCAGTAAACTGCCTTCGTGCAGATTTACACAGTAGTCCCCTCGTAAAGAGCCCAAAGGAACCTAGCAGCTATTGCTCAGATACTATTGACCATTTGCTAGACTCTACTCAAGTGCTGTGCATCTGAAGTCTTTGCTGACATACAGTGGTTTTTTTTAATAAAACCCTTATATAATAAAAATCATTACCTCTAAGACTAGATCATTACTGAAGGGTAGAAGAGCCAAGATTTAAACTCAAGATGATAAGTCTTTTCTCTTAACCATAAAGTCTTACCTCAAAGACTGAATTTAATGTGGAACATTGTCTTTTCAAAACTAAAACTATAAGGAAAATATATTACTATCAAATAATACATAGGATTGAAGAGAATGTATTTGAGGCAATTAAAGAAACCCTTTCAGACACAAAGAAAGCACTATGTGATGAAATTTTAAAAACATAGAAGGAAATTCTATAGGTAGGCCTACATGGGTTTGCACCAGGTCATCTGCACATATGTTGTAGCTATTAGCTTTGTATTTTTATGGGATTCCTTTCTGTAAATAAAGTCAAGTATTTTTCTCTTGCGCCTGCTCTTGGAACACTTTTCCTTCTGTTGGGTTGCCATGTTCAGCTTCAATATGAAAGTTTTTGTTGATTTCTCCTCACATTCCTAGCTCAAGAGGAACCCTCATGGAGCCCTCAGTGCACAGGAACCAAGCAATCCGGGGCAGCAACCTTCCAGTTACTGCCTATGCCCTGAGATGACCCTGTGCCAGATCCCGCAGGGAGAGAGCTGGTCTCCCAGTAGTGCTGACACACAGACTTACAGGAGGGTAAAGCCAATGTCAGAGAACGCAAGACCAGCTAACACCAGAGATAAGCAGATGTCGAGAGGCAATGCGAAGAACCTAAGCAACAGAAACCAAGGCCACTTGGCACCTTCAGAGCCCAGTTCTCTCACCACAGCAAGCCTTGGATACCCCCAAAACACTGGAAAAAATATTTTGATTTAAAATCACAACTCATGATGATGTTAGAGGACTTTAAAACAGACATAAATAACTCCCTTAAAGAAATACAAGACAGCACAGGTAAACAGATGCAAGCCCTTAAAGAGGAAACAAAAAAAATCACCAAAAGAGGTGAAGGAATTAAATAAAAAACATCCAGGATCTAAAAAGGGAAGAGAAACAGTAAAGAAATCACAAAGGGAGACAACCCTGGAGATACAAAATCTAAGAAAGATATCAGGAATCATACATGCAAGAGTTACCAACAGAATGCGAGAGATAGAACAGAGAATCTCAGAGGCAGAAGATACCATAGAAAACATTGAAACAACCACCCGTCAAAAAAAACACACACACACACACACACACACACACACACACACACACACACAAAGTTCCTAACCAAACATCCAGGAAATCTAGGACACAATGAGAAGTTCAAACCTAAGGATAATAGGTATAGAAGAGAGCAAAGATTCCCAACTTAAAAGACCAGTAAACTTCTTCAACAAAATTATAGAAGAAAACTTCCTTAACCTAAAGAAAGAGTTGCCCATAAACATTTAAGAAACCGACAGAACTCCAAATAGATTGGACCAGAAAAGAAACTCCTCCTGTCACATAATATTCAAAACACCAAATGCACAAAATAAAGAAAGAATATTAAAAGCAGTAAGGGAAAAAGGTCAAGTAACATACAAAGGCAGACCTATCAGAATTACACCAGACTTCTCAACAGAGACTGTTGCTAGATCCTGGAAGATGACGTACAGACCTTAAGAGAATACAAATGCCAGCCCGGGCTCCTATATCCAGAAATACTCTCAATTAACATAGATGGAGAATCCAAGATATTCCATGACAAAACCAAATTTATACAATATTTTTCTGCAAATCCAGCCCCACAAAAGATAATAGATGGAAAACGCCAAGAAAAGGAAGGAAATTACACCCTAGAAAAAGCAAGAAAGTAATCTTGTTTCAACTAACCCAAAGAAGATAGTCACACAAACAAAATTCTACCTCTAACAAAAAAATAACATGAAACAACAATCATTGGTCCCTAATATCTCTCAACATTAATGGTCTCAATTCCCAAATAAAAAGACATAGACTAACAGACTGGATACATAAGGGGGACCCAGCATTTTGCTGCATACAGGAAACACACCACAGCAACAAAGACAAACACTACCTCAGAGTAAAAGAATGGAAAACAACTTTCCAAGGGAATGGTCCTAAGAAACAAGCTGGAGTAGCCATTTTAATATCAAATAAAGTCGACTTTCAACCAAAAGTAATCAAAAAATATAAGGAAGGACACTTCATATTCATCAAAGGAAACTTCCACCAAGATGAACTCTCAATTCTGAATATCTATGCTCCAAATGCAAGGGCACCTACATTCATAAAAGAAACCTTACTAAAGCTCAAAGCACACATTGTACCTCACACAATAATAGTAGGAGATTTCAACACCCCACTCTCATCAATGGACAGATCATGGAAACAGAAATTGAACAGAGACATAGATAGACTAACAGAAGTTATGAACCAAATGGAATTAACAGATATTTAACATCCTAAAACAAAATAATATACCATCTTTGCAGCACCTCACGGTACCTTCTCCAAAATTGACTATATATTCAGTCACAAAACAGGCCTCAACAGATACAAGAAGATTGAAATAATCTCATACATCCTATCCATGGACTAAGACAGGTCTTCAATAAAAACAAAAACAACAGAAAGCCCACATACACGTGGAAGCTGAACAATGCTCTACTCAATGATAACTTGGTCAAGGAAGAAATAAAGAAAGAAATTAAAGACTTTTTAGAATTGAATGAAAAGGAAGGCAAAGAATACCCAAACTTATGTGACAATGAAAGCAGTACTAAGAGGAAATCTCATAGTTCTGAGAGTCTCCAAAAATAAACTGGAGAGAGCTTATACTAACAGCTTAACAACACACCTGAAAGCTCTAGACCAAAAAGAAGCAAATAACACACAAGGAGTGTGGACAGCAAGAAATAATCAAACTCAGGGCTAAAATCAACCAAGTGGAAACAAAAAGAACTATACAAAGAAGCAAAAACAAAAAACAAAACCAAAAACAAAAAACAGGAGCTGCTTCTTTGAGAAAAACAACAAGATAGCTAGACTAATCAGAGTGCACAGAGAGAGTATCCAAATTAACAAACTCAGAAATGAAAAGGAAACAAACAACAGAAACTGAGGTAATTAAAAAAAATCATCAGATCCTACTACAAAAACCTATACTGAACAAAACTGGAAATCTGGATGAGATGGACAATTGTCTAGACAGACACCAAGTACCAAAGTTAAATCAGGATCAGATAAACCATCTAAACAGTCCCATAACTCCTAAAGAAATAGAAGCAGTTATTAAAAGTCTTCCAACCAAAAAAAGCCCAGGACCAGATGGGAGTAGTACAGAATTTTATTAGACATTCATAGAAGACCTAATACCAATACTCTCCAAACTATTCCACAAAATAGAAACAGAAGTAACACTATCCAATTCCTTCTATGAAGCCACAATTTCAGTTATACCTAAATCACACAAAGACCCAACAAGGAAAGAGAAATTCAGACCAATTCCCTTTATGAATATCTTTTCAAAAATACTCAATAAAATTCTCACAAATCAAATCCAAGAACACATCAAAACAATCATCTATCATGATCAAGTAGACAGGGATGCAGGGATGGTTCAATGTATGGAAATCCATCAACATAATCCACTATAGAAACAAACTCAAAGGAAAAAAAAACACATGATCATCTCATTAGATACTGAGAAAGCATTTGACAAAAATTCAACACCCTTTCATGTTAAAAGTCTTGGAAAGATCAGGAATTCAAGGCCCATACCAAAACATATCAAAAGCAATATACAGCAAACCAGTAGCCAACATTAAAATGGAGAGAAATTTGAAGCAATCCCACTAAAATCAGGGACTAGGCAAGACTGCCCAATCTCTCCCTACCTATTAAATATAGTACTTGAAGTCCTACCCAGAGCAATCAAACAACAAAAGGAGGGCAACAGGATACAAATTGGAAAGGAAGAAGTCAAAATATCACTATGTGCAGATAATATGATACTATATTAAGTGAGTTCAATAATTCCACCAGAGAACTCCTAAATGTGATAAACAACTTCAGCAAACTGGCTGGATATAAAATTAACTCAAACAAATCAATAGCCTTCCTCTACTCAAAGAATAAACAGGCTGAGAAAGAAATTAGGAAAACAACACCCTTTACAGTAGTCACAAATAATATAAAATACCTCAGTGTGACTCTAACAAAGCAAGTGAAAGATCTGTATGACAAGAACTTCAAGTCTCTGAAGAAAGAAACTGAAGATCTCAGAAGATAGAAAGATCTCCCATGCTCAAGGATTGGCAGAATTAATATTGTAAAAATAGCCATCTTGTCAAAAGCAATCTACAGATCCAATGCAAACCCCATCAAAATTCCAACTCAATTCTTCATAGAGTTAGAAAGAACAATTTGCAAATTCATTTGGAATAACAAAAAACACAGGATAGTGAAAACTCCTCAACAATAAAAGAACTTCTGGGAGAATCACCATCTCTGACCTCAAACTGTATTACAGAGCAATAGTGATAAAATCTGTATGGTATTGGTACAGAGACAGGCAAGGGATGAAAGGAATAGAATTGAAGACCCAGAAATGAACCCACACAACTATGGTCACTTGATCTTTGACAAAGAAGCTAAAACCATCCAGTAGAAAAAAGATAGCATTTTCAACAAATGGTGCTGGTTCAACTGGTGGTCAGCATGTAGAAGAATGCAAATTGACCAATTCTTATTGCCCTGTACAAAACTTAAGTCCAGGTGGATCAAGGACTTCCACATAAAACCTGATACACTCAAACTAATAGAAGAAAAAGTGGGGAAGAGCCTCAAACAGAGGGGCACTGGGGAAAATTTCCTGAACAGAACACCAATGGCTTATGTTCTAAGATCAAGAATCAACAAATTGGACCTCATAAAATTACAAAGCTTCTGTAAGGCGAAGGACACTGTCATTAGGACAAAACAGCAACCAACACATTGGGAAAATATCTTTACCAATACTACATCTGATAGAGGGTTAATATCCAATATGTACAAAGAACTCGAGAAGTTAGACTCTAGAGAATCAAATAACCCTATTAAAAATGGGGTGCGTAGCTAATCAAAGAATTCTCAGCTGAGGAATATCAAATGATTGAGAAGCACCTAAAGAAATGTTCAACATCCTTAGTCATCAGGGAAATGCAAATCAAACAACCCTGAGATTGGACCTCACACCAGTCAGAATGGCTAAGATCAAAAACTCAGGTGACAACAGATGTTCTAGAAGATATAAAGAAAGAGGAACACTCCTCCATTGTTGGTGGGATTGCAAGCTAAAACAACCACTTTGGAAATCAGTCTGGAGTTTTCTCAGGAAATTGGACATAGTACTACCTGAGAACCCAGCTATACCACTCAGGTATATATATATATATATATATCCAAAAGATGCTCCAACGTATAACAAGGACACATGTTCCACTATCTTCATAGCAACCTTATTGATAGTAGCCAGAAGCTGAAAAGAACTCAGATGCCCTCCAACAGAGGAATGGATACAGAAATTATGATACATCTACACAGTGGAGTACTACTCAGCTATTAAAAACAATGGTTTCATGAAATTCATAGGCAAATGGATTGAACTAGAAAATATCATCCTGAGTGAGGTAACCCAATCACAGAAAAATACACATGCTATGCACTCACTGATAAGTGGATATTACCCCAAAAGCTCAGATTACCCAAGATATAATCCACATGAAGGTCAAGAAGGACAACCAAAGTGAGGATGCCGCAGTCCTGCTTAGAAAGGGGAAGAAAAATATTCATAGAAGGAAATATGGAGACAAAGTTTGGAGCTGAGACTGAAGGAAAGGTCATCCAGAGACTGCCCCACCTGGGGATCTAGCTCATATACATACAGCCACCAGACTCAGACAATATTGCTGATGCTGAGAAGTGCATGCTGACAAGAGCCTGTCTCCTGAGAAGCTCTGCCAAAGCATGACAAATACAGAGGCAGATGCTAACAATATCCACTTATCAGATCTCCCAGGTACTAAACCACCATGCATAGAGTATACATGGACAGACTCATGGCTCCATCTGCATATATAGCAGAGGATGGCCTTGTTGGGCATCAATTGAAGAAGAAGCTCTTGGTCCTGCTAAGGTTGATGCCCCATATAGGGAATGTCAGGGCAGGGTTGTGGGTGGGTGGGTCTGGAAACACCCCAAGAAGCCAGGGGAGGGGTGATGGATAGGACAATTACGGACGGGAAACCAGGAAAGGGGATAATGACATTTGAAATGTAAATAAATAAATATCCAATAAAAATTTTAATTCATCTAATAGTATTTTATTTTGTCATGTTTGGTTGCTATCACTTAGAAGTCTTTTTCTTTTCTAGTAAGACAAAAAGGAAGTAGATTCTGAAGGGCAGGTGGAAGGGAGAAACTGGGAGGGAGAGAACTATAATCAGGATCCTCTGAATGAGAAATGAGTATTTTCAATAAAAGGAAAAATTTTTTTAATTGGAGGGAAAGAAGCATGTCAAGACAGTTTCACTTTTAGCTCAGCAAAAAGCATTTAAGGAGCTTTAGAGCATCCCTCTGGATACAAACCTAGTGCATACCATGATGTCTCCTTAAAGACTACATAGAACGTGTTCTCTGCCAAGTTAAAAAGGCAGTTCTGAGAAAAAGTGATTCTTATGCCTTATTGAAGACAGTGGAATGAAATGGCCCAGTGTAGCAGGACAAATTGAGTTTCAGAGCTTGAGTCTCCCTCAAAGCCTAATTAAATAGGCTTCTTTGAGAAACCATATTGAAGACCCAAGGTCCTACAACACATCCAAAATGTCTAATGGGTATTTCCTCTTATGGTGCCAACTAACTGAGCACTCATTCAAAAGACCTTAGGATTCTCCTTTTCACAGACTCCACTGAGTATCACTAACACCTACACAAATATTCTGACTGCAGTATAGAACTAGGACCTCTTTAGTGAAGCCCTTCAAGTCTTTGAAGTCTATTCCTGATCTCTCTCTCTCTCTCTCTCTCTCTCTCTCTCTCTCTCTCTCTCTCTCTCTCTCTCTCTCTCTCTCTGTGTGTGTGTGTGTGTGTGTGCGTGTGTGTGTGTGTGTGTGTGTGTGTGTGTGTGTGCACGCGCATGCGCAAGAAATCAGACCTCACCACATTAAAGCTCTCTCAAAGAACCTTGGTTGTTCCAATGCCCTAGGTACCAAGGTCAAGGGTCAAACCAACAGACAGAGGATTCCATGGCAGTTTGTTGCTCTGACAACAGTCTGCCCTTCATATGAGTGGTAAAGGGAGGAAGTTATCTTTTTTGTTCTTCAGATTACTTCAGCTTCTATCTACCTCTACTGACGTCTCTGTCAACATCTCTGCAGTCAGTGAACATCCCGAGTTCATCCTGCATCTTCTGACTAATCAAATCAAGGACATATAAAACGTTGGTGGTAGTCTCTGGTAGAAACTTTTATCCACAATGATGCGCATTCCAAACAGAAGTATCCAGGCTGCCAACATATTCTTCTCCTCTGGGGCCATACTTCTGTTGATAGCAGGACTCATCATGGAAAACTGGGTGGAATTGATTCCCAAAGTGAGAAAAGATAAAGTTACCCACAGTCCATGGCTGGGATGCTGTCCTCCTTTTTGGCCTGAAGGTCAGAACTATAATATGGAAAGTGGTGGGTGGAAGAGAAATCAACTTACCCTTTATTCCTGGGTGCAACTTTCTCAGGCCACTGTAAGCCATTTGCTGTAAAATGTCATCATGTAGATGCTTGGAAGAAAAGATTGGGGTCTCAGTGATTTAAGCACTGATTGTTTATTTGTTTGTTTTTGTCTTTTCAAGACACATTTTCTCTGTGTAGCCCTAGATGTCCTGGAACTCACTCTAGACCAGGCTGGCCTCAAATTCACAGATGTTCATTTGCCTCTGCCTCCCAAGTACTGGGATTAAAGGCATGAGCCACCACCTCAGCTTAAGCACTGAACTTTTGAAAAACCTATTCAGTAGCAGTAGAATAGTCAGTACAAGTAGTCACATGTGGGTATGAAGAAAATGACTGGCCTAAAGGAATATAGATTTTAACACTCTGGGAGCAAATGGGATGGTATAATACTTAATGACCTATGAGTTATAAAGACTTTCATAAAGACATTAAACTTCTGCTGGTTCAATTTTTCTGTCCCGAATATATTGCCTCTTTATTCTTTATTCCTTTTCTCTCCTCTGTATTCTGATTTTTTTGACCCTCATGAAAGTTTGACCTGGGCAATCGTGGAAATGAATCTAGAAGAAATATATATCCTTCTCTCAATATAGCTTCTGCTTCCCAACAGAGAGCCTGGAGGCAATCAGACGGATGATGATGATGAGTCTCAACATTTCCATCTATCTAAACTTGATCATAGGTCTGCAGTTCACCTACATGATTTCTCAAAATAAGTGTGTGCATCTCCTTATTGGCTTCCTGAGTTTCTTCACAGGTAGCTTCCTGGCTTCATTGCTATTGATGGAAGTTGCAATGGGCTTATGGGTTCCAATCTGCAATCTTTAAATAGCTAAGCTTTCCAATTCTCTGATTCAAGGGTACATATTGTTTCTGAATTAGATCTATCACTGACTTAGGATAACTCTGTGGAACAGCCGTGCTGGGGCGGGATGTTGTTCCTATCACCATAGGGTGAATGGGAGTGAAGACTTGACTAATGGGTTTAAACTTCCTGAGAATAAGACTTTTCCTTTTGAACACTAGGTTGCCTTTTGTTCTATGCAATCATTGTGTATCATCACAAGCTAAATAAAGGTCAGTATGTGTACTTCGTTAATTACAAGACCAAATGGATAGTTTTCACCATCTACTTAACCATCGCCCTCTTTCTTACCTGTGGTAAGTGTCCTCCCTTCAGCCCTGGGGCCCTTAAAGAGAGATGAGAGTCAGTCCACAGCCAGGGAGAGAAATATGAAATGACAAAAATGGAGAATCAGAGAAGATACCAAAGTCTGTACTTTAAAGGATGAAAAAAAAAATCACCTGGACTAACTCTCTAAATAGGGTTCTTAGGAGCAGAAAGCTGAAATTGGACATGGTAGGCTATGCCTGCCTCCAGGGACATTCCTTGTCTTCTCCTTTTAATACCTTTCCAACTTAAATGCAGATTTAAAACCACGAAAGACGCCACCAATGACAATGGGTGAGAACAGGTATTCAATCATGGTACGAGAGGACAGGGATTCAAGGAATAGAGTTTGGTGCCCATGTAATTACAAGACAGCTAGCGATAGTAGCTAGATATAGTTGTAGTAATGCCAAAGAGACCCAACAAGACAGGAGGTCCCCTTCTCCTGGGAAGCCATAGAATTTTATAAGAATTGCACTTCCCCCAAGGAACCCAGGCAGAAACACACCTCCCAAGGGAGCTGAGAAACACTGAAGTTACTGTGGCTATATTCCTCTTCCTCTGAGTAAAGCTGGGAAGTGTTCATAAAGCTTAGGGGTCAGGGTCTTCTAAATATGGAAGGAAGTGATCTTACATCTCTCCATGGTACACTAATCCTGATCCCTTGCTTCTCTGTCCCTAGGTATCTTCAGTTTCATACAGTGCACAAACAGATGTGCATGCATGAAATTCTGTGTACCCCACACAGAAAGTAGCAGCAAAGCAATGACTCAGAATACAATCCAAGTTATTTCACTTCCTCCACGATCGGAAATGCCTCGAAGTATCGTCCATATGCACTCTGATATGCCATCCAAGGAGGGTTCCGTATCCAAACCACATCTCCAATCACGTCGTGTGACCTGGGCTCTGTGACTTGATGGTCTGCACCTTTCATACTACCTGTCATTGCTATGGAATTAGCTGTATGTTTCCAATCGTTCATCTGTATGGCAATGGAAAGATTCAGAAAAATGTCTGTTTTTAAACCTTGGCCTGATAAATGATTTCCCCTATAGTTGTTCTATTCCATTAATATAAAAGGTTTAAATGAATAGTATTTGCTGCACTGTTAACTCTAACCATATGGAATACTTTTTCTAATTTTACTGTGTAATGTTTTGATCATATTGAATGGAAGACTAACCATTACGATAAACACCTGTGGACACATCATTATTAATTTTTAAGATTATGTCCTTTTTATTACTTCTACATTTCTATTGCAAGATTTTTTAATTAAAAATTATTTCCCTCTAGACATTTTCCTAATTTTACCTTCATTTCCCATAATAAAATACTTTTCAGGATGGATGGATGGATGGTGATTTTACATCATGTTCTCATTTCTACTTTAATACTGCTGTATAAATGATTTCCAACAAACTTCCTAAGTATTTAGCAAAATGGTATATGTGTCGGGCTCAGTGGCAACAAGCATAAGCTAGGACAGGACCACCGGGAAAACAAGGCAAAGTTTATCACCTCTGTGAAACAAGTGTCTCTGTTCAACTTCCCTATCCCAATGTGGCAAATCCACATCATTGGTCAACCATGGCAGCATTGACTGTTAGCGTCAGCAGGTAAACATGAACTAAACACTTCTGACGCTTCACCCGTGTTAAAGGCAGGCTTCATCCAGGTAACGAGAGAATCGCATTATTGTTTGTGGAGACACAGAATGTTCCGAGACGTGCACTAAACTATTTGGGGTTATTTTACACCCCATTAATCACTGTTTACATCAGTGTTTGTATCAAGCCTAATATTCTACACATATATATTATTACATATTTATATGTGTAATTTTAAATTTCTTGAGAAATTTTGTGGGGAAAGGGAAAGTACCAGTGTGCTTCTCCTTGTACCCCACAATGTTACATCTGTGGCAGCAACCAAATGACTTAAGCACCCCCTCCTCTACCCTCATCACTCAGCAAGTTCTTACCGGGTCTCTCAAATCAATCTCACACTTGAATACTCTATCTAGCCATTTGAAACACAGATGATCAACAGTAGTGGAAAACAGTGTATACTGTCAGGCATGATTGAAACAAGTTACTTTAACCTCTAAGCACTGTTCACTCTTCGTCATTTTCTACCGTTTATCTACTCATAGTGCATTTTATGACTGCTCCTTGGCGGACCGTTTTGCCGCTGGTCTCTTATGACTTATACTTAAGATAACCAATTTGTGAAACTTGAACTAGGGCTATTTTTGTCTTCAACTCTACTCACTCCGTTTCTCTTCGAGGTCATTTTCCGCAGGCTTGCTCTCTAGGAAGTAATTTTCTAGCAGCCGTTTTCATTATCTGTATTATTTAATATAATTATCATGTGCGACACTGCCTGTGTTCTTTTTTAAGTATATGCTCGACGTCACACCAAGCTTCTGGTGCTGGAGCTTTCATCACTGGAAAACCAAATGTTACAAACCTGACGAGAATAAGGTGACATCAGTAGAGTGTCACTTGCAGTGCCATGGAAGATCGCACAGACACAAAGGAAAGTGGATTTGAAGTCAGCAAGATCACAGGTGAAACAGTAACAGGCAGATAACAAGTGGATGCATAGCAGGCAGCTGAATATGAACACATTACTCCACCTGTCAGGCTTAGGGTTAGAGGGCTTGGAAGAAGGAAGAGATGGATGTGAATTCTAAAGCAGTTGTCCCATCTATACTGTAGAGTATGCTGTTTGTGCAGAACTAAATAGTTTGGAAGTTTACTATTTGGGCATAGAAACATTGGAAAGGAAGACAATATTCAAATATTTGTGATAAAAGATTTTTTATTAGCACATAAACCTTATTTCAATAGTTAACACCCTTTGGGTTTTCTGGTTACTTTGTTCTGAGTAACCCAGTTTTTAACACTTTTGAAGATTGCCAGGGAAAATGAAACAATGCATCACGTTACTGTAAATTCCTCAGTTGTCCTAAACTTTGTCCTCCTTGTTAAAAGAAGAAAAACTGTTCCACTTGTTTTTCCATGACCAAATTGCTGAAATCTAAATATAAAAAGAAAATTTTAACATAAGCAAGGAAACACAATTCAAATGCACGATTTCTTTCCAGAAATCCTAGAGATCAAAACCTAAAGAAAGCCCTTCTTAAATGAGATGACCTAACAGCATCCCAAGGTTAGAAGACTGTTTTCCCTGTAAGGCAGACCTTAATACCTACAAAGGTCAATCCTTATGGGAAACACCCAGTGCCCTGATGAATTAAAGGCTCCATATACAAGCTAGGAAGCATGAGTGAATGTGACAGTCTAGTGAACAAGCTGGAGACCAGGGAAAAGTGTTCATGGGGCAGCTGGAACTGGTCCTCATCTCACCCACATCTCCCAATAGCTGCACTCTTCTGACTTTGTCTACTATGGTGGGAGACCAGACATTTAATCCTTGTAATATCTGATCAGAAAAGGCTAAAGACTTGGGAATACCATATACAGAGGGGACATGTAAAGCTTAAAAATGAGGCTCATTTTAAAGTCTTTTGTTTCCTCTTATACAGAGTATGAACAGGTAACCACACACCCACATTCATAACTGACTGACTGATGTAATAGCAGAACTCAAAATTAAGAGATTTTTCTACAAACTGGATAGAACCAGATATACTTGCATAAACTGTAATAAGGTACCACATTGTCACTCATATGTGGACTATCGCAAAGTCAACCTCATAGAACTTGCACGTAGTAGTTACCAGAGGCCAGATTAGGAGGTCAGCGGGGCAGGAAGTAGTTGATCAATGGATACTAACATAGTTAGATAAGTGCTGGGGTACGTTTTTAGAGTAAATTGACTATGGATAACTTCAATGTACACTTCAAAAACCTGAAACACCGCATCAAACCTCTCCACCCAGTCAGATCCTGAACATCCTTCTGTAGGGTCTAGCCCTATGAGTCTGTCTTACTTTCTCTTTCACATACTGTCTCCAAGCCCCAAGATCCAGTCAAGACCCCATATTCAGTACCCCAGCCCAGGCTGGCCACCCATGCCTGAATCACAATCTACAGGCCTCTCCTCCTCCACATCCAACCTCGTCACCCAGCCAGGTTTATCCCCATACTCTGGTTTGAACCAGGATGCACACTCTTCACAGCAGCTCTCTCCTCTCTGTCCACCTGACTGGACTCCAATATCTAAGTCCAACCCAACAAAATATCCTGTCTTCTAGTGCAGACAGTTCTGTCCACATCAAACGCAGAACTAACAAAGTCCAAAGGTCCATATCTTATCCTAAAACTACAATTTAAAGATCAAGGCAGTATCTCCCTTCCAAAACACAGCAGTGTAGAAATGTTCAGAAGTGAGAATTACATAGATGAACTACAGAACACATAATTTAAAAGATCAGTCACAAGCTTCATTAAAAAAATCCAAGGAATTTAAGAAGCCAGGAAGAAAAACAAAATTAGAGAAAAAGAGATAAAGAAAAACACTTTAGTAATAGCCAAGAAGTTACACACATAGGATGATGGATATGGTAAAACAGCCCAGGATGGGAACATGGAATTCAATAAAGTGATAAAAGCACTAATGCGAAATTAAGCTGAATGAAGATGGAATTGAAAAGCCTGATGATTCAACTAGAAAACTCCAAAGGAAGCCTGGCAGGTCCCATGCATCAAGCAGAAGAGAGAATATCAGGGACTCAAAAACAAAACATGGGATTTAGACCAAATGAGGAATATGGAAAAAATTATAAACATAATTTGATGTGGTGTCTCAGGACTTTCCAACACGATTAAGCAGAAACAAAAAGAAAAGGCAGGAAAATGGGAGGTCCCTCTACCCAAAGTTCATGCCCAAGGAGAAACACAAGTATTAAAAGTTAATAGAACAGGAAAAAGAAAAAAGAAGTCATGGAAGAGAATGGTTACAAAAGGCTGCTTTGTTGGTGATGGTTTTACAAGAAAACACCTAAATATGAAAGATTCATTAGGCCAATGGGCCTACATTTCAAAAAAGCCCATGTCACACACTTTGAGCTGAAAGCTACCTTTTGCCTGCCTATGCTCGGTGTGAAAAAAGAATCCCTCACCCATTATATACAACCCCTGGGTGTGATCACCAAAGGACAGTCATTAAGTGAATGTGAACAGAGCTGGGCCTTTGACACAAGGAGGCAAGGTGATTCGGGGAAAGTGTGCCCAAAGTACCAACAATCCTGAAAACAATGGGTACATAAATGCAGTCTTGCTGGTTTGACAATGGCGTCATACAGGTCATTCCACTCACTATGGAAGACTAAACACTGTCAGGAAAACACAATTGTTGTGATCTTTCTGAACTACCAATCAGCCTTACCCCATGGGCAGTCATCAAGAAGTATTTATTAAATTGCAAAGGAAAATAAAACTGCCCAATTAAAAAAATAATAATAATAACATAATAGAATTAGCAATGAATCTACTATACTCTTAAAAAATGTTAAGATAATGAAAGTATTCCGACCCTCCTTATGCCAAAAACTAGTGTTCTATGTGAGTTAATATATATGTTAATTAGCTAGATTTAGTAATTTTCCAATATGTTCATTGCACATATGAATTACTTCAAAGTATTATGTTAGACATATTGGTAAATATTTACAATTTATGTCACATTCTTAAAAATTTAAGAAATGTTTGGTATTTGTTTGTTTTGGTGCTTTTTATGTAAAAAAAAAAAATAGTAGTTGGAACTTGGGAGGGCCTGCAAGAAGGCTCAGCAAATAGAGGCGCTGGTTACTACCAAGCTCGATGACCTGATTTCAACTCCCAGTCCCCATGTGGTGTGAGATGAGAACTGACTCCAGCAAGTCTTCTCAGTGTCCTCAGGAGGGTGTGGCATACAACATGGGGTGGAGGGAGGGGAGGGGAGGAGCAGGGGGAAGTGGGACAAGGAGGAGGGAGGAGGAGAGGGAGAAAGGGGAAAAGGAGAGGAAAGAAGGAGGAGGAGGAGGAGGAGGAGGAGGAAGAGGGAGGAGGAAAGGAGGAGGAGGAAAAGGAAGAGGAGGAGGAGGAAAGGAGGAGGAGGAAGGAGGAAGAGGAGGAGGAGGAAAAGGAAGAGGGAGGAGGAAAGGAGGAGAGGAGGAAGAGGGAGGGAGGAAAAGGAGGAAGAGGCAGAGGAGGAGGAGGAAGAGGAGGGAGGAGGAAAGGAGGAGGAGGAAGAAGAGGAGGAGGAAAGAGGAGGAGGAGACTAAAAAAAAGAAATAAATGTTTAAATCATCTTTTTTATAGTCAGAAACATAAGAAAAACATATAAGAGAAACATAAGGAAGACATCAATGACAGAAAGTCCTTGTTATAGGCTAGAGGATCTTGGTTTAGGGAGCAAATGCTCTTTCATAAAGAGTCTTCTCCTTTGCTTCTTTATCCCATCAAAATAGTAAGATTTCGAGGAGTCATGAAGCAAATGTCACTCTGAGTTGCCTCCAGTGTGGAAGTGTTTCCCCCAAGAAGCAGGAGTGTTGGTATGACTCAAATCACCCAACTCATCAAAGGAGTACACTGAGGTTGGACCTCAAGTTCAATAACAAGAAATATCATTTCTCTGTCCCTGTCCTCCAGAGACTCAAAAGACAGACTGCTGCTGCTGTAGCCAACTGGTCACAAAACTAAGACTTTGGCTTCATGGGTCCCAGTCAGCTCTGTCAGCTTCTGCCTTAAGGACAATATTTGAAAAGGTTGAGAGAAATGGATTGCATAAATTACCAATTACACTTTTAGCTTTTTAGGAGGTTATCTCCTTCATAAACTAAACTTGTTGAGAGGTCTTCAGAGAGAAGTTGGCGTTTGCAAATTTCAAGAGTTCAGTAGTAATTTATTGTCAACTTATAAACTGAAAGGCATCAACTGTCGAGCAGCCTCAAACTCACACAACAAAAAACCAAAAGTTCATCTAATAAAGAAGAAAATGGGGGCAAAAAAAATCCCCCATACAGTTCTCTAAAGCATATGCACGTATTCTTGTATCCATAGATATTAATATAGCATGAATGGCATAAATTTGTAGTTAGCATTTGAGTCCTGTGGCATGCTGGAGGGAATGCACTGTTGGACTTACTCATTTTATGCATGGAAACATACTACAGAACACAAAGCCAGAAAGAGACTCTGGCAGGGGGAGCCCACAGCTGTTTCCTACACTGGTCACACAACCTTTGATAGAAATTAAAGCAGCTGGTGGAACAGCTGGGATAATCTGAATCAACACAGAACTAAAACAGAGACAATGGCTCTTCCTAAAACAGAGACAATGACTCTTCCTAAAACCTGGGAATCAGGGGACCTGTCACAGGTGAGACCAAGTCCTTGTGCAAAAACCAAATACCTTGGAGCCAGTCCTGCTCCACTTCCTGTTGTCAAACTCAGTACCAACCAGCAGTCCTCAGTCAGCCAATGAAAAGAGCCAAATTAAAAAAGGAAAGCAGAAAATGAAGATTGATTTGATAAGGCTACATTGGGAAGGAGGATAAGGAAATCCAATGAATTTCCCCAACTTTCCCCTCACCTCAGATACCCTTACCCACCCCCAGACCATCTTTGACCCCACTGTGTGGGCATCTGGTCTCAACCTGTGAGGTAATCCGTCAAGTTGTTAGAGCTGTGGGAAATCTCTTTCTGAGAGACAAATTCAGTCTCTGAAAAAAAGGTGTTTTTTCTTTTTCCCAGCAAGAGATTCCTGAGGGGGAATTTCCACTTCTTTGGGGCCAATTGTTTCAATAATCTGATAGTCAGATTGAGAGACTAAGTATCTTTTTAGAATATCTTCACTTCTACCAGTCATGTTATGTTATGGCCAAGTCGCAGGTACCCTAAAGACCACCAAGGAGCCAATTCTGAAGTTAAACACATAAGGGTCTTTATTTGGGGCTCTAGAGCAAGGTCTCTCGACTTCGCAGCAGGTCAGAGTGAGAACCCCAAGTCTAGGAGTTTAGAGGTTTTTATTGTGGTTACAGCAAACTTGGGGAATTTCCATACATGTGACCAAGTTAACATTTTTTAAAACTTCATTTCTGGCATACTCAGCAGGAACTGAACACAAGGACAAAGCCACCTGACAAACAGGATGGTCAGGTTATCTATTCTCTGCAGGATATCTTAGGTTATCTCTATGTCCCTTGGTCCTGCTATTGTAGCCTGACCATTGCTAAGGTGGGGGGTGGGGGGGTTGCTCAGGTGTGATTTTCTTCCTGGAATTGGAGTTTAGCCCCTGGTCTCACATAAAATGGAGTGTCTTCAAAATCAGGGTAGGTTGGATTTTACAGTTATCCCACAAACTACAACAGACTCCAGCAAGTCAATGTATTTCTGTTTTCTCAGTTGCCTTGATTATAAAATAAAGTGACTGTGTTGTTGGGTAGCAGAGAACAGAAAGATCTGAGCCAGTCGTGTAGCAGTTGCAGGAGACTTCATTTGTAAAATGGATGTACTGCCCAAGTGCTTGAGATTACATAAAAGCCCAGAAGATCAGACAGATAAGAGGCGTCCTTCAAATCCTCCAAGTTGAGAGAAGGAAACTCTAAGTTCCCCCTTTTCTCTCTCCTTCTCGTCTTTCTTGCTTTCTTCCCACATCAGAGATAATTGTGAACATTGTCTGAGGCAAAATGGAGTCACACAAGTCAGACTTTACAAAAGCATGCTCCTGTGGAGAACTTGAGACCATGAAGGAAGCATGGCTTTGAGCACCCATGCATATAGGAAGTATTATGAACTCTTTCTGGAGGACTTTTATAAGCACACACCATAATAATAACTTTTCATAATAACCTCCTCTCTCTCTCTCTCTCTCTCTCTCTCTCTCTCTCTCTCTCTCTCTCTCTCTCTCTCTCTGCATGTATGCTTTCTCTCTCCCCTCTCTCTCTCCCTTCCCATGGTGACTTCCTTGACCACCTCCTCTGGGGCCAGTGTACTCACCTAAGATCCAAGCTTCCCCAAAAACTGCCTTTAATATAATCTAATCTTGCTTAGATAGGCTCATTTCACTGGTGGAGAAATAACTTATCACTTTGCAAACCAGAGCTTTCCCATGAGTCACGGAATAGCTATCCAGATGTACAAAAATACTTATCTAGCACACTGTTAATAGTCTGTTAATGGACAGATGATGAACTGCTCTGGGACTTTGTCACCACCGTTCTTTTATTTCAAAACAAACTGAACTCAAATCTCTTACATTTAAATGTTTCCCCTTGTCTCAACCTCCTTAGTTACATCACGGTATACATAGCCTACATTGTAATGGGTTTTTTTTCCCATCTTTATTAAATTGGGTAGTTCTTATTTACATTTCAAATGTTATTCCCTTTCCCGGGAAAGGGAATAATTCCATGCCAACATCCCCCTAACCCCGTAATGTTTTTTAATGTCTTTAAATGATCTCTCTCTCTCTCTCTCTCTCTCTCTCTCTCTCCCTCCCCTCCTCTCACAAACACACACGACGACGCACGCTTTTCTCTCTCCCACATCATTATTTAGATTGACAAAAATTAAGTAAATCCTTCTCATAAGCCAATATAAATGTCAGTATTAAAATCCTCATCTATTTCAATCTCCTTTTATGTCTCTAATTTTAATGATGCCTTCCTTGCCTCTTCTGAAAGGCAGAATGCATCATATGAGGTCTTATATTATGTATATTATTATTTAGTTCTGACTAAAGACAGCTCACCATTCTTCTCAACACAGCAGTGACTCAGAGCAATGACAGTGTTTCAGGAAACATTCTCTGAGGCAGGATAAAAGGTAGATAGGCAAAGTGAAGAGGACAAGGAAAGGAACCCTTTACTCTAGAGTCTAGTTAAAGTCTCAAAAAGACGCTTAGTAGAACACCTTGAAACAACTAACAAAAACTCGTAAATTCAGCAAATACATAAAAAAAATATTTTTCATATGGAGATGCTTCATATAAGAATGCTAAAATTAGCTATGGGGGACTGTGAAAATGGTAGGAAGTGATTCTCCTGTAAAGCATGATTCATTAGGAGTTCAAATAACAATTTAGAAAGTACAGTAGTTGTAGTGTTGATGTGGACAAAAGAAAAGTGGGTTGGGAACACACTGAAGGCTAGCTCCACAAGGTTATGGGAAAAAACACCGGTTAGAAAGCCAGGAAAAGATTAAGGGGATACAGAATGGAAAACCCTTCACCCTAAGGCTGAGAATCAAGATACTTAGTTGAATCAGCAAGTTCCAAATTTCTAACAGAAATAATCCTTGTATTTTAAATTTATTTCAATGAAGATGTTCAGAATGTTTATGACCCTGAGTTCAGCTGTGTCATCCACCATTCTATCATCCCTGAACAATATCTAAAACAATACACGCATAAAACTGTTCTACAATTTCATTTCGAGGAAATTGAGATAAAACTGAATCAGTTCATAAATCTTTTTTAATTTTTTAAAATTAAACTTTGATTAATCTTTAAAGTGTGTAATAAAATTGGATGCTTTAAGCAAAAGAAATCCTTACAAAGCAATAGATGCACAAATATATATATATTATACATATATACATACTTGTATATATATACATTAAACATACACATATATACATAAATATATGCATGTATATATATAATATATATATGCATGCATCTATAAGTGTACATGTATATCTATACATGTATACACATATATATGCACATGTATATATACATGCAGATATACATATGCATATACATACATACATATGTATACATGTATACATATGTGCATCTGCACACATATATTCATATATTATCTGTATTTGTATATATATGCACAAACATATATGCATGTATACACATATACATATACATACATATGTAAATGGCTATAAAATTAAAACCCGTAATCAGCTATGAAAACCATCGAAGGTGCTCTATAGCATGTAGTGTTGAATATTTTGTCAACACTGAATTCTTTGTCTAAATAGAAGCGCATCCACCTTAACATGCACACTTGTTCTCATCATCACTGAGTTGTAAAATTATATGTTTTATATATAAAAGAATTGTTTTAAACTGAGTTTAGCTGTACTTAACTGTACAACACCCAATTTGCTACCTTTTCCATTCAGTTCCAAGTGTTTCCTAATAGTATACTTTATGATTTTATTTTATCAAGAATTTTATTCAAGATGTTTTTAGATTTCTGAGAAGTAAGGTACATCTATCATAAGCTGTTTCTTTTAGGTGTTCCTCCCTAGTTTAATTTTACTTACAGTTCAAGAACCTACTGGCTTCATATTACTTACTTCTTGCTTGTGCTCTGTGTAAATGCTGATGAACATGTGTTCTGATTTGAAGTGAAGTCTTTAATTCATGTCCACTAATCAGTGCTTCTTAAACATCTTCCACTCACAAAGCACTTTTTATCCTGGAATTTGTGTGTGACCCTGGTACATGCGTATAAAATAGGTATAAAACTCAAACATCAAGTTATATCATAAAAGAAAACTCAGTGGATATATAGAACCTTTATGTTACTAAATCTCCTGTGACCCTTGATATTGGGTAGCAAACATATTTAAGTGAGGGTTGGTGCACCAGACTAAGTACATTGTTAAAACCCATTTGGGACCTAAAATTATTGAAAGGGACCTATTAAGGTCCCCAAACAAAATTAGCTTGTCATCATCTCTGGACTTTTCAAATTTGTTTTATAGTTTGAGCTTTCAATTCCGTGGGAGACAGTTGATTCCAATGAGCTTACTTCTGGTGAAGTCAACATAACGTTATCATACAGTGTCAATCTTCATCCAATAGGAATGTATTTGGCTATAATTTTGTCTTACTGTCACCAAGTACACAAAGTCTATGATGCATGTTCTTGGCCTCCTTAATAAAGGACTTTTTTAACGGACTCAGAGAAAGATTAAAAGACAGTTAAGTAGGCTCAGGGAGTGAGGGAGTATCCTGAATATCAGCACAGACAATCTTGCAGTCTCTGCCAACATCTGGACCGAAGCAGTAGAAATAAGGAGGCTAAGGAAAGTTATGCCCTCTACCTCAAGCAAATTGGAGGCTGGAAGAAGAAGAAGTAGAAGTAGAAGCTGCTTCCTCAGCAGTAGAAGTCTGGAAGCTATTGCCTGGCAGGGAAAGAGCTGGCTCATTAAAAAGTCTGCAGACATGTCAGGTTTCTTTGAACATTTTGGGTTGGTAGATCTGTCATGCTCAAGTTGCAGGTACCCCCAAAGACCGCTGAGGGAGCCAATTCTAATGTAAACACGTAAGAGTCTTCATTAGGCGCTGTAGAGCAAGGTCTCTCACCATCCCTGTTGTAATGGGTCAGAGTGAGAGTCTAGGGGCACAAGGTATTTATTGTGGTTACAGCAAGCTTGGTGCATTTCCATATGGGTCAGCAGATTAACATTTTAGAACTACATTCCTGGTGTACTCTGCAGGAACTGAACATGGGGACAAAACCACCTGACTAGCAGGGGATAGCAGTTACCTTCTCTCTGCAGGATGTCAAGGTTATCTATATATGTACCTTGACCCTGCTATTTCCAACTGGCTCTTGTTAATGAGAGAGGGGGTGAATTACAATAGATGCTTGCTCAGGAGAAGTCTGACCTTCCTCCTGGAATTGAGTTTAGCCCCTGGTCTCACAGAAAATGGAGTTTCTTCAAAAATGGAGTTGGTTGGGCTTTACGGGTCTTCAGGTTGTAACTCCATCTCTAATATTAGGAACTTTTGCTCAAAGAGGCCTCATCCTGTCCAGACAAGACATGGGAAGGTCCAATGGTTACATTAAAAAGGGTGTTGCTAAACCACCGAACATGCCATTTGTGCCAGATGCCCACATGTTGATATTCACATGTCCCAGGTGGTGCGGAGAAGCAGATGGCCAGAGCCTTCTATCATTGCTGTCTTAGTAAAAATGATGCTGAACCTGCTTTCCTTGTATTTCCATCTCAGTCCATGTTTTCACTTTTTCCTTATAGTACAGGTATGACTATTGGAAGTGGCAACAGTGTGGGTGTCTGCTTTTTCAAATCCTCTCTGATTGTCCGTCTTCTTCACTGAACAATTCCATACATTTCTACTTTTAACCTATTGGCAGGCGCAGATTTCCTTTCTTTCTTTCTTTTCCTTTTCTTCTCTTCCCTCCTTTTCTCCTTCTTCTTCTCCTTCTTCCTCCTCCTCCTCCTCCTCCTCCTCCTCCTCTTCCTCCTCTTCTCCTTCTTCTTCTTCCTTCTTGTTCCTCTTCCTCTTCCTCTTCCTCTTCCTTTTTTTTCTTTCTTTCTCCTTCTTCCTCCTCTTTTTCTCTCTTCTCTTCTTCTTCTTCTTCTTCTCCTTCTCCTTCTTCTTCTTCTTCTTCCTTCTTCTTCCTTCTTCTTCTCTTCTCCTTCTCCTTCTTCTTCTTCTTCCTCTCTACTCCTCCTTCTCTTCTTTTTCTTCTTCCTTTTTCTCCTTCTCTTTCTCCTACTTCTTCTTCCTCCTCCTCCTTTTTACTTCTTCCTTTTCTTCTTTTCATTTACACCTTTTTAGTTTCCTTTGTTACCCCACCTTTCTTTTTTACTTTTTCCTCTCCTTTACGAGTTCTGAATTTTTACTTGGGCATGTTTTTCATTTTTCCCATTTGCTTTCCAAGTCGCTATCTCTGCTCTCTATTTCTTCATAGGGTCTCCTGGTGTTTTGAGAAACACAGTTTAAAATGTCTCCAATCCCCTTCCCCTCACCTTAACAAGGACACAGAGTCCCAGGAATGCTTTATCTCCAGCTTCTCCTGGAACATTGTTGTCTCCATGGTTCAGTGGTTGTTTAAGCCCTTTGGTTTAAACTTGTTGTTAGTTTTTAGAATCTTCTTTAATGGAACCCTGTGGAAAATATTTTCTTAATTTCTATTCCTTTGAAAATATTTCCATTTTTTCAAAGACTTCTAGCTGCAAACTTATAGGATGGCAGTGTTTTTCCTCATATTCTGGGCCCCACTGTGCTGTGAGCTTCTGCTCCTTTGTGTATAACGTGTCCTCTGGCTACCATGTCTAGCATCTACCTGTGATACGTTGGTTTCTCTTTGTTGTTCAGTTGGGATTTACCAGAATTTCAGATTCTGGACTCACCGTCATCTCAAACCTCAGTCTCCAGAGTTTTTTCTTTTTTTGTTTATGACTTATACTTTTTTATTTTTCCCATTAATTTATTTATTTATTCATTTTACATCAGATCTCAGCCCTTCTCTTCCCAGTCCCCCCCTCACATATCAGCTCCCCCCATCCCTGACCCCTTCTCCTCCTAAGAAGGGGAGCACCTGACCTGTTCCAGCCCACTCCTGGCACATCAAGTTTCTTTCCTTTGTGTACATCATTTTAATTCCTCCCTGTCTTCTCTATATCATCTACTCAGGGCTGCATAACATCTATTTAAGTAAACCATTACATTAAATTTGTAAATTTAACATAGTTACATTTTTTAAATCTATAAATATCTTTTTCAAGTTTAATCATTATTCTCATTTGTGTTCTTCAGCTCTTTCCTCATTTTAATACCTTTTTATTTTATAATTGCTTTTCTGTTTTGAGATTATAATAGGACCACTTCCTTTCTTCCCCGAATGTCTCCCAGGTGCGTCTCCTTGCTCTCTTTCAAATTCAAGGCCTCTCTTTTATTCATTAGTTGTTGTTACATTCAGGAAAGTGGAAAAGATGAATTCACCTATAATTTTTGACCAAAAACTGCAGAAAGGTTGTCCAATCTACCTCTGTCTGGGCAGTTTACCACAGGTGTCAGGGGATGTAAGAGATGAAAATTAACACGAGATAGATCTGAGGAGATGGCTCAGCATTGATGTGCTTGGTGTGCAAGCATGAGGAGCCTCTCCAGTTCAATTCCCCATACCCACACATCCCCAAACTTCCACACATCTATGCATACTTCCAATCATAGCAAGAGGGAGGGGTAGAGACAGGCAAAGACCTGGGTCTCACTAGCCAGCCAGCCAGACTTCTTCAGTGGTAGCAGGCCCAATGGAGACTGTGTCTCAAAAAACCAAGTTGGATGTGATTTCTGAGAACAACATCCATAGGCTGACCTCTGTGTTCCCATGCAAACTCACAAACACAAACACACACACACACACACACACACACACACACACACACATATGTATGCACACACTTTCCCATGTAAATAGTCTTTTCTTCAGTCTCAGGGTAACTGTGGGTGGCCCATCATCATTCTTAGTGTGCATTTCTAGAGGAACCCTAATTGCTAGAACCTCCCTGGCATATAATCTTATCAGAATCTAATAATTTTGTATTTTAAGTTTTATTTTTAACATGTGTGCATTTTTTGTCTGGATAGTAGTTACATTGTACACCACGGTATCCATGAAGGCCAGAAGAGGATTTGATCTCCTGGGACTGAATTGACAGGCAGCTGGGGAGGCATTAATATGGGTAAAAGCTTAAGAAGCGACCCTGGTCCTCTGGGAAAGCAGCAAGAACTCTTAACACCTAAGCTATCTCTAGCCCCAGTTTTAATATTTGAATAAGGAAGTGTCTGTAGGTTCGATTCAACTGTTATCACTGCTTCTGTTTCCTCGCTCATTACACCTTTTTATGTGCAGGAGAGGTTGGTGCTTTCATTTCACAACCAGGCTATAGTTTTTCATATGTGTCTAGAAAGTTTTTTCTGTCCCATGTTGACAGTGTCTTCCCCTACTCAGGATTTGCAACTCTTTTGCCAGTTGCCTGGGTATATATGTCTTAAATTGACATTCATCACTTTTTAATTTTTTCAAAGCAAAAAATTGTTTTCCCATCAATTCCCAAATAGATTGTTCCCTTCATCTATAGCCGAGATTAGATATGTAATGCGATATTGGCTTTCCTTTTGCCAGTTAACAGTTCTCCTGGAGAGCATAGCATTGGTCTTGGGAGCCTTTGAAGTTGGATCTTACTCTCATACCACTGCGGGTTCACTCAAATAAAACTTTGCTCTTCCATCCTTGGAGGACCCAAGCCTGGTCCATTCTCTGCAAGTACAACTGGCATCATCAAATGCAACTGACCTGTCACCTGATGGCTGCCCCTATGTTTGTAAGGTTCACTATATAATAGTAAAAAGGTTGACATTTGTTTTTAAGTTTTTGTGCTTCTTTTCATAATCTGTACTAGAATAGTTTCCAGTATCTTAGCTCCAATATCATTGTGGAAGAGTGATCTAAGATTGAAGGTTTTAATTTAAAAATTAAATTTTCTATGTGACAGAAAAACTCCATGAAGTGGTAAAAGAAAAAAAAAAACACGTGAAGATAATAAAAGTACAACCTGAATCTATGAGAATCTATATGAAGCTATGTGAATATATATGATTATATGTGGCATGGAGGATAAACATGGTTCTTGCCCAAGAAGAAGTGTTTATTTTGAATCAAATATGAGTGCCTATAGCAAAGAAAACAGATTCGGGCTGCCCTGAAGGACATCTTCCTGTATAAAGGTGAATACATAAGCTTTTAGTCACAGGGGGAAAAAACACAGTCATGAAATCAATACATTTGCAATATTTCAGTGGAGACACCAGGCAGAAAAATGGAAAATATTTTTAGATTTCACATGCTATCTAGAAGCATTCCTAGTTTTGAGGTTGACCACTTCGACAAAGGGTCCCTAAGGGATCTCAAAAAGTTTTACCCAGGGGCAAAAAGGAGGTTGAATCCAAAGCAGACATGGACGACAAAATTGCTGCTCAGGAGACAAATGTAAACTGTGCAATTTGAGGAAGAAATGTCCCCATAGTCCTTCATATTTAATCACTTGTTTGTGGTTGGCGTGTGCTGTTTAGGGGTTATGGAGTCTTTGGAAGATGGGTTTGTTGAACGAAGTGTGTCATTGAAGGCAGACTTGAAGTCACCTGACTTCCTGTCACTCTCTTCTGCTTCCTTTATGTTATGGTTTCAACCTCCTGTGGGTCTCAAGTCCTTAGGACTCAAAACAACACTTTCTTTAGGGGATTGCATATCAGATATCCCGCACATCAGGGTGTTTATATTACATAATTTATAACAGAAAACAACATCAGTTATGAAGTAGCAACAAATCCATTCTATGTTTGGAGGTCCCAACAATGGAGGAACTGTAATAAAGGGCCACAGCCTTAGAAGTGCTGAGAAACTATTGCCCACGGAATGAAAGAAATGGGATTAGAATATTTCCTGCTCCAGCTGCCATCTGTGTTTTCCTGCCTTCATGGACTCCAGGCTCCTTGATGACCCGCCTAACAACTCTCTCTCTATTTATTCTCTCTCTCTCTCTCTCTCTCTCTCTCTCTCTCTCTCTCTCTCTCTCTCTCTCTCTCTCTCTCTCTCTCTAAGTTGCTTTTGGTCCTGATATTTTATCAAAGCAACAGAAAAGTAACTAGTACAGAACACATCACAATTTTGGCTCTGGCGCTGCAACATTCTACCTCCCCGCAGTCATCGAGTTCCAGTGAGCCTGCGCACTATTCAGCATAGGTATGGCTCCTTCCGGAAACTTCTGCTTCCTCTAAAACCCAACCAACCTCGTTTTGAAGAAACTCCGTTTTGTGCAAGACCAGGAGCTAAACTCCAATTCCAGGAAGAAAATCACACCTGAGCAAACATCCTATCACCCCCGCCCCCATTAAGGAATAGCCAGGCTACAATAGCAGGACCAAGGTACATTGAGATAACCTAAGATATCCTGCAGAGAGGAGATAACCTGGCCATCTTGTTTGTCAGGTGGTTCTGCACTTTTGTTTGGTTCCTGCAGACTGTGCCAGAAATGCAGTTTTTAAAATATTAACATACTGACCCATATGAAAAATTTCCAAATTTTCTGTAACCACAATAAAAACCCTAAACCCCTAAACTCAGGGTTTCCATTCTGACCTGATGCAAATCTGAGAGTCTGAGAGACCTTGCTCTCATGCTTGTAATACCTGCGCTTGGGCATAACACTCACCACAGAATATACAAAAAATTGGTTTTCATGATCAAACAATTTCATAGTATAAAAATTATAGATTAATCTATATATTTTTATTTTTATTTTATGTGATCAGTTGTCTCTGATATTAGCAATGTATGCAAGGCATGCATCTTTCTAAGTGATACTATGAAGCCATTTACATACTGCAACATGATATTTGGGGTGACCAATATCCATATCTGTTCCCAAATTTGACTCAAGAATAAGGTATGCCTTGTGCCCTTTAAATGGGAAGCTGTGTTTTATATCAGTAAGAATCAAAGTCAAAATTTACAAATGATGGAAATTAATCTCCATTATCTAAAGCTGGAGACAGTATTTTAACTTGACAATGAAACAAAAATAAATGCTTTTCAGGGTTATGTGCAGAAGCCAGAGACTCTAACTTATTTTCCAACATGCAATATAAGGACAACCCATTCACCTTACAAAGTTCATGCAAAATACGGCAGGAACACTACCAAAGAGAATTGAATCAGGGAGGTGATGTTAGCAACAACTTTAAAACAGACACTACATATATACATATATATATGTATATATATATATATCAAACATGGTACTTTAACACAGTAAAAATACATGTGGTCTTGGCAGATGAAAGATGAGACAATTGCCTATGAAAGCAAATATTAAGAAACACAAACAAGTCTTGAATAATGAGAGCATTTGGCTGGCTGGACCTCACAGGAGAATAGAACACTAGAGAGAAGTACCAGAGACCTGGAGCCCAAGCCTGTGTTATGACCATGCTTCATGACACTCATGTTTTATGAAGGAAAATGAAACCTGCAGAGACCATCATGTAAGAAATTTGTCAACTCTGTTTGAACACCAGTATAAAGGAACATTCATTACAAAAGAGTCAAACTACTTTTTAGCCATGATACAATATTTAGATGGTCATATTGTTAAGTATGTCTTTCTTCATAGGATCTAGAAGATACAACACTTCCAAAGAGGATGTCATATTCTTTGTCATGAATGACTTATGTGTGTGTGTGTGTGTGTGTGTTTGTTTGTTAATGTGTGTATGTGTGTGTATGTTTGTTTGTTTGTTAATGTGTGTATGTATATACAAAATTTTTCCTACCCAAATGTGAAAACTCTCTACAGACCTATCTTCCCTCCCAATTCCTCCTCTTTCTTCACTTTTGCTCCATTAAACAAATACCTGTCTAATTTTATGATTCACATAAATGAATATAAAATCAGTAAATCTGTTGGGTTCAAAATGATGATGTGTTTACAGTGGGCAAAGAGAGGCAAAGAAGAGTTTAACCTAACTGCTACCTAAAAGCCAACTAGTACCCTCTGTGACAACCTACCAAAGAAGTCTTTTCTTCCACCCCAATCTACCTCTTCTTTTCCCCGTCAATACCTTTCCTCTGGAATGTCCTAGTAGTTTCTCTGCATACACACACACACACACACACACACACACACACACACACACACACACACACACTACACACCTGGAGAGAGGGGGGAGAAAAGAAGGGAGGGCGGGACAACATCAAAAGCAAAGAGAAGAGATCCTTGGTAAAACCATGTAATTGGTCAATATCTTACTTCTCCCAGTGTCTCTTATTTCTCCTGCAAACATTTCAGGATCTCCTCCCTCCTAACTCCCCTAGCACCTTCTCTCCTTACTTAGTTGTCTATGCTGTGCTTTGGAGGCAATACTTGCATTCTATGTTTTAAAAGACTTTTCCAAAGCCTGTAATTTTTCAACCTTACCTCCTGAGGAATTCAATAACATCTTATTTCTTAAGACAAAATCTGAAGCTACTTTAAGATTTGGATCTGAAAAAAGAATAATAAGACGAAACAATGCAGCTCCAGGAACATCATTTCCCACAATGTGCAGGAAGAGAAGATGGAAGCCAGTTGGCTAAGACACGCCTGCCGGCAGCTGTAAGATGGCCTTTTCCAGAAGTTTCTAGCATTGAAGCGTCCTCCTGCCAAGTTCCTAGGATGTGATGCCTTTCCTGCCAGAACAGAAGTCCACTAAAAACATCCTCTCCTGCTGATTTTACTCATAACTATTTTCCTCAAACCAACTATCCTATCCTTCCTTGAATTTGCTAGATTCCTCTTTTTTTTACTGTTTAGCCATTTCAAATGAAATTTGCTTTTCTTCCACTACCAACTTTTTTCTAAGTGAAAAATTGACTTAAAGTTTTTATAAAATAACTGCAAAATGGAAAATATGTATTTATAAACACTTATCCCCTTTTGCCCAAACACATCTCATTTTAATTTTTTGATGAATAATTCTTTTTTGTTTCAAATGCATTGGAAAATATAGCATTGATAATTGAATGGGGTTAAGAGGTCAATGTCCTAGTTTGCTTTTCTGTTGCTTTGATAAAACACTGACAGAAAGCAACTTCAGAGAGGAAAGGATTTGTTTGGCTTACACTTCGACATTACAGTCCGTCTTTGAGGGGAGCCAGCTCAACAACAACGACTTTGTGCCCTCTGTGCAAAAACATGTACTGAATACACAATGAGAGGAATGAGGGTTGGGAAGGTGTGACCTCACATCTTTGTGAGTATGCTTGAAAACCACCAATGGATTCCTGAAGCTATAGTCAGTGCAAAAGCATATACTCTCCCCTCACATAAACAATGTGACAATAAATTAAGCATGGTGTGGTGTTTTGAACATGTGTGGCCCATGGGAAGTGGCACTGTTAGGAGGTGTGGCCTTATTAGAAGAGGAGTAGCGTTGTTAGAGGAAGTGTATCACTGTGGAGGCAGGGTTTGAGGTCTCATATATATGCTCAAGTCTAGCCAGTGTGATCTAAACCCTCCTGCTGGCTTCTGTCTGTCTTATGCAGAAGACATTTTCCTCCTGGCTGCCCTTGGATCAAGATATAGAACTCTTGGCTCTTCTAATACCATGTCTGCCTGGATGCTGCCATGTTTCCCACCATGATGATAATGGCCTAATCTCTGAAACTTTAAGCCAGCCCCAATGAAATGTTTTCCTTTATAAAACTTACCTTGGCCATGTTGACCCTTCACAGCAATAAAACCCTAAGAGACACAGCAAAAAGATTAACAATAGCTCACCATAGATCCTAGCAACATCGGCATATGATTGCTTTCTACATTCCTTATTAAATCAAAATTTTTCATGTATTTTTTTTATTTGAAGGAAATGTTATTAAGATTCTCTTCAGTATCTTTAATTTGCAGCATCATGGCCCTTTTTAATTTGGGACTATTATAAAGTAAATTAGAATCCCTTACACATAATCAGTGTGATATCACAATTGTGGATCTGATAAGTAAAATGCAGATAGGTACCAAACCCAATCTGGATAAAAAGTCTAAAAGGATGCACAGAGCCTAAAAACACTAGGCAGAGTGACATAAAGTTTCATTATGACAATCAAAATAAATGCTCAAAGTTGTTGAATTATTTATTGCTATAATTTTCCATTCAATATACTCAGATCACTACTGACCATGGGTAACTAAACCATCCAGTCAAAACTGGAGTTAAAAGGCTGGGGAGACTTCAAAGATCAAGCATTTGCTCTTCAAACAAGAGCACTAAAGTTTAGGTTCCAACCCCCATATAAATGCTGGGTTGTGGGGCTAGAAAAATGGCTCTGTAGTTAAGAACACTTACTACACTTACAGAGGATCCAGGTTCAGATCCCAGTACCCTCATGGCCAAGTGTATAACTTCAATTCCAGGGAAACCAAAGCCCTCTTCTGGCCTCCATAGACACCATAGATGTATGTGCTACATAGACATATATGAAGTCAAATACTCATATATATACAAAGAAAAAACAGATAAATCTTTTTCTTTATGTTGGAAAGGCATGGTGGTCTACCAGTCATCCAGCATGTGGCAGAAAGAGACAGGGGATATCCGTGGCAGGCTGGCTAGCTAGGATACCAGAGTCAGTGAGTTCTATATCCAGAAGACCCCCACCCTCAGTAATAAAATAGAGAGCAACTGAGAAAAGCACCCTTGCTTAACTTTAGGCCTTACGTACAGGTACATGCATGCACACAAATCTGTACACACATGCATGCAGACATGCACAAACACACACACACACACACACACACACACACACAAACACACACACACACACACACACACACACACACACAATCCCTTTGAGTAAAGAGGAAGCACTCCTTTTAGAGAAAGTCCTGGATGACTCCAAGAAACCAGATTTTTGTCTAGGTGTCCCATTACCTCATGGCTTGACCATGATTAAATCACCTTCTCCTCCAGAAACCAGTTTCCTTATCTACACAACGGAACTGGTCAACATTAGGCTTACTGCAACCCTGGGTTGTTATTTCTCCTCTTGTTGCTGCATCTCCATACACACTTGAATTTATCCCGTTTGTGTTGTGTCGTGATCGCTTGTTTGAGTCTAAATTTTCAGCAGATGAAAATACAACAGGCATTTCAAGGAAAAAAATGACCAAGGTTACAATTTAATGGTTTAATTTCTTCATAGTAGTCAATGGGCAACTTTCCTAATGAATTGTTATGTCTACCGAAGTGATCACACACATTAACACAGAAGCTGTATAGAGGTCAGGGGGAAAGCGATTCTGTTTTTGAAACTTAGGAAATCATTTTAAAGTTGCTCTAAATTTCATTTATTGTCGGCACAGAAAGCAGACAGATAACTCCATTATCTACTTGCCAAAGCTTTAATCAAGCACAAGAGCGAGGTGGTTATATAAAATGCTGCCCCAGCGGGACAGGAGAGCTAGGTATGCGGAAGTTACAGAGCACTCGTGGCTAGGAGAAACACTGTTCCATGTGTGTTCAAGCGTTCATATCGTCATAGATCTAGGCTGTTCTGGCAGATTTTACCTTTATTTCATTATTAACATTTTGAAACAACTCTGAATATTCTGAATTCATTCTAGGTACGCTATAAAAATTGACTTTTTTCTTTCTTACCTGGGCGCCTGAAAAGGATGGTGGTACAACATCTTTGTTTTTCTAAAAGCTGCTGCATAGGATTTGGAGGAGTATCCAAAGTGCCCGCACTTTGTTCACTGAACCAAACAGTGATTTCTTCTAAAGACCATGACTGTAATTCTGTTTCTCTGGGACTGCAATCAGGGAGAGTACTTGGCATCAAATACCTGTTTAATCAGTCACGAAGGCTCATACACAGAGGCTTCAGCCTGGAAATGTTTGTAAAGAAAATGAGCAGAGTTGAACCTTTAAGTTAGAGAACTCAGCAAGTTAGAACCACATACATCAAGATAAAAAGGACATTTCCTGTAAGATATGCTTATCAAGTACCGAAGCTAAGGAGAATGCAAAAGTAAACTTTACATATGTAGTGAAATGAGTGTTGTTCAACTTTGCATGTATAACCTTGGTCTGTGGTACTCTCATAGGATGCATGGGATAATAATCTTCTTGCATCTGTTTAGGCCTGTTTTGTGGGCAATTATATGGTCAATTTTGGAGAAGGTACCATGAGGTGCTGAGAAGAAGGTATATTCTTTTGTCTTAGGATGAAAAGTTCTATAAATATTTGTTAAATCCATTTGTTTCATAACTTCTGTTAGTCTCTCTCTGTCTCTGTTTAGTTTCTGTTTCCATAATCTGTCCATTGATGAGAGTGGGGTGCTGATGTATCCCACTATTATTGTATGAGGTAAAATGTGTACTATGAGCTTTATTGAGGTTTATTGTATGAATGTAGCGACCCTTGCATTTGGAGCATAGATATTCAGGATAAAGAGGTTATCTTGATGGATTTTTCCTTTGATGAACATGACGTATCCTTCCTTATCTGTTTTGATAACTTTTGGTTGAAAGTTGATTTTATTCAATATTAGAATAGTTACTCCAGCTTGTTTCTTCAGATCATTTGCTTGGAAAATTGTTTTCCAGCCGTTTACTCTGAGGTAGTGTCTGTCTTTGTCACTGAGGCGTGTTTCCTGTATGCAGCAAAATGCTGGGTCCTCTTTACATATCTAGTATGTTAGTCTATGGTCTATGTCTTTTTAGTGGGGAATTGAGCCCATTGATTTTAAGAGATATTAAAGAATAATGATTTTTGTTTCATGTTATTTTTGTTGGAGGTGGAATTATGTTTGTGTGGCTCTCTTCTTTTGGTTTGTTTGCAAGGATATTACGTTTTTGCTTTTTCTAGAATGTAGTTTCCCTCCTTGCGTTGGAATTTTACATCTATTATCCTTTGTAGGACTGGATTTATAGAAAGATATTGTGTAAATTTGGTTTTGTCATGAAAAATCTTGTTTTGTCCTTCTATGTTAATTGAGAGTTTTGCTGGATATAGTAGCCTGGGATGGCATTTGTGTTCTCTTAGGGTCTGTATGACATCTGCCCAGGATCTTCTGGCTTTCATAGTCTTTGGTGAGGAGTCTGGTATAATTCTGATAGGTCTGCCTTTATATGTTACTTGACATTTTGCCCTTATTGCTTTTAATATTCTTTCTTTGTTTTGTGTGTTTGGTATTTTGACTATTATGTGAAGGGAGGAATTTCTTTTCTGGTCCAATCTATTTGGAGTTCTGTAGGCTTCTTGTATGTTTATGGGCATCACTTTCTTTGGGTTAGGGAAGTTTTCTTCTACAGTTTTGTTGAAGATATTTACTGACCCTTTAAGTTGGGAGTCTTTGCTCTCTTCTATACCTATTATTATTAGGTTTGGTCTTCTCATTGTGTCCTGGATTTCCTGGTTAGGATTTTTTTGTGTTTTACATTATCTTTGATGCTTGTGTTAACATTTTTTATGGTATCTTCTGATCCTGAGATTCTCTTTTCTATCTCTTGTATTCTGTTGTTGATGCTTGGGTCTGTGACTCCTGATCACTTTCTTAAGTTTTCTATTTCTAGGGTTGTCTCCCTTTGTGATTTCTTTATTGTTGCTGTTTCCCCTTTTAATTCCAGGATGGCTTTGTTCAATTCCTTCACCTCTTTGGTTGTATTTTCCTGTAATTCTCTAAGGGATTTTTGTGTTTCTTCTTTAAGGGCTTCTACTTGTTTACCTGTGTTGTCCTTGTATTTCTTTAAAGGAGCTAATTATGTCCTGCTTAAAGTCCTCTATCTTCATCATGAGATGTGATTTTAAATCCAAATCTTGCTTTTCCGGTGTGTTTGGATATCCAGAATTTGCTTTGGTGAGAGGACTGGGCTTTGATGATGCCAAGTGGTCTTGGTTTCTGTTGCTTATGTTCCTTTACTTGCCTCTTGCCATCAGGTTGTCTCTGTTATTAGTTTGTCTTCCTGTCTTTGATAGTGGCTTAACTCTCATGTAATCCTGTGTGTCGGCACTCCTGTAGATCTGTTTTTTTTTTTTTCAACTGGATCTGGGAACAGAGAGCTGTTCCTCAGTTTGTCTGTCCTGAAGACTCCAGGCAAGTCACTTGGAACATAAGAGTTGATCTTACCTCTGCTCTCAGGTGTGTTGGTGTTCCTTGTGATTCGCTTTCTGCTCTGGGATCAGGCAGAAAGTGGAAGGGTCCTGCCTCTAACTGCTCCTAGGTTCCTGCACCAAGAGGGCACAGAAGGCACTAGGCAGATTCCTCATAGGTCAGGATTGTGAGCAGAAGTAGTTGTCTCCTCTGAGCTCTCAGGATTGTCTGTACTCCTGTGAGTCCAGTTCTCTCCCCTACAGGACTTAGATGTATAGAACTGTGGGAGCAGTTCAGGTCCAGGTGCAGGCAGAAACTGGACATGTCCTGTCCCAGACTGCTGCTGCCTTTGTGTGTCTTGAGACCACCAGGTGGATTGCTTGGAACAGAAGAATTGGTCTTACCTCTGCTCTCACATGTGTTGGCGCGCCTAGTGACTGGCTTTCAGATCTCAGCCTAGTTTCTTTTTTAAAATGCCAAATCAATGCAATGTGTGTTAAGTACTTATTTTCACTAGTATGATGATAGCTCTTATTTCGAGTGGTGGAATTGCAGGACTTTGATGGAATCACAGCATTCCCATATAGAACTACTTTGAGAGAGATATCATAATTGATTTAACTCATTTCCTAAGAGTACCAATACAAGACACATGGTGGGACTCTTCTTCACGATACTTAGTCAAGTGGCCTGGAACGATCTAGAACATTTGCCATTTTGACCAGCATGTGGTACCACCTGAGTATGTTGCTATTAAATTGTCAGCCAGCCTTTACCTTTCCTACAATGCAAGTAAAAAATACAGTCTGGAAAGAAGGAAAGGATTAACAGGCTACACAAACAGGATAAGAAGAGAATTTCATGAGTTTTTCATCTTTATAATTGTAGAAAATTATGGGAAAGAGAGACTTGAAGCTGTGTCATAAGTGATTTTGATTTTTAGCAAAACATAAAATGCTTCTCATGGTCCTAAACATGAGGCTTCCTGTAGGAACAGGACCTGACAATAGCCTTGCACAGCTCCGGCTGCCAAATGCAGAAAAAAGTCATTTCCAACTTTTATCATCTGCGAATACTCATGATCTATCCCTCCTTTTCATCAAATTAAACATTTTGCCAAGCCCTACAAACCCAGTTCACCCCCAAATCTTCAGTTGATTTCAGCTCAACTTACATCTACCCAGGGGCAGTAACTTAATATTTATTTTGAGTTTCATGACAATCCTGTATTTTTCATTTGGACAGAGTGTCTCCTTGAGAATTTTAAAATGATACCCTGCCTCCTAAGTGAGTAGAGATATGTTGGTTCTCCCCTAAAAGCAAATGTCAACCTTGTATGGACTGTGATCATACGTTGTTTGAGGGCAGTGACTGGTTCCCCAACGTTGGTGTATTCACACAGCTCTTAATGCTGTGCTTTCTCAACAGTAATTAACAAATGCTGACAGGCTCACTACCTGACAACATGAATAAATAAATGAGGGATTTGTGGAAAGAGTTAAATAATTTATCCCACATACATCATTGTCAGCAATGCTTGGGATTTTTCCTCAAGAGACAAACACTAGGACTTTTCTTCCTTTCTTTTTTCCCTTTCTTTTTTCTTTTCCTTTCCTTTTATTAAAGAATGGCTCACACTGTTTCAAAGTAGAGAGAGAAATCAAAATTTTGGCCAGCTCAAGCCCCATGTTAACATTAGCAAAATATAGTTTTGGCGTAAGCTAAGGAAATTCTTCAACAATATAGATACTTAGTCTGCAGAAATAAACTCCCCCAGGAAAGCACCTGGTTTGAGGTCTCTTCCTAGCATTCTTGTTTGACTTCCTGTTCTCTAATTTCTCCTTCCTATGAGCACTTGTTTAGAGGATCACTGCTTTGTGAACTGACCTTTGTCAGGGTGCTGTGCCATGGACTCTAGCCACCCGCATGGTCCAATGTCTGTAGCCACCATTATTTTTGGCTGAGGTATTCTACTTTTGCTCAGTTTTGCTGAAGAGGTGTAATGGTTCAGTGGTTAACTACATTTAGTAAATTAATATCCTTTTTGTTGCCATTCTGGAAACATGTCCCATGTGTTTTTGTCGGCTTCTAGTTCTTTCCTATTTCCAGGAAGCTCTTCCTGAAGAAAGCAGAACAACTCTGCCCTTGTCTTAGCCTCTTCTTCAAGTTACTGTATTAGTGAAGGTTTGTCATATTCCTCTACATATGAAGGACAGCCCTGCTTTGTTTACTACTGAATACCCATTGTCTTCACATACAAGAGATTTAACCAGCATTAAAAAAAATAAATTGACTCATACAACACTGTATTTTCTCATTTCATAAGGCATACCACTTTAGTAAGTAATCACAACCAGTGAAGTCAACCTTTTGATCATGTTAGAACATAAACAGAGACATACAGCTATAACCCTCAAAGAATGTTTTCTCTTCTGGACCACTGCACGTTTATCAGAAGTTACACATAGTTAGTTGTTAGGTTGTCTGCTTAATTTAATATTTTTTTTTTGTGATGGTCAGTTTTAATTATCAATTTAACACAATGTCAACTCACACTGTGAAGAGAGATTCTCATGTAAGAACTTTCTGAATCAGGTTGACCCTGTGTTCATGTCTGTGAGGACTGTCTTGATTGCCTTCATAATGTGGGAAGACCCATATTGAAATTAAGTAGTGCTATTCTGGATTTGGGGCCTAGTCTGTATAAGAGAAGGGAAGGTTGTTAAAGTACTAAGGATGTATACACTCATCTTCCTCTTCTCCCAGTGGTGGACAAGATATGACCAACTTCATCAAGCTCCTTTTGCTTTTACTTCCCTACAATGATGAAATGTAACTTGGGATTGTAAGCTCAAATACACTGAATCTCCTCTAAGATGCTTTTGTCAGTTTCTTCTACCACAGAAGCAGAAACAAAGATAAAATGGTATTATCTCCCTCTCTCCCTGTTAGCAATCATCTTCCTCAAGTTCAGGGACCACACGACTTGGTCATAATTATGTTGCATGAAAAGGCAGGAGAGATCCCATCAGCCCTGAAGCTGAGTGACAGGATTTTCTTAGTCTTGCTAACACTGATAGCAGAGTTGAACAGACTGGTGTGGAAAAGGTCTCCTTAGCTTGACTAGATGTAGAACGCTAAACATAATCCTGCTACTTTCGTTTCCTATTGAAAATTTGTATATAAATTAGCTGTGAAAAATAAGACAGATGGAGGTCTGAGTCAATAAGAAGCTCCTGAAGGAAATTGTCACTTGTTAGGAGTCTTGTCCTTGCTGGCATCCCTTTCATGGGCATCCTCAGTCTCTGTGGAGTTTAATTAGCTAGTGTCATGGTAGAAACCAGAGATCTAATAGATAGGTATGTTTTTTACAAATGTTGCTATGAAAATTTAGTGGTTGATTTGAAATATGAAGAACAGACAAAATACCCAAGACTATGCTTTGGAAAAAACACATTAAAAACCTTGTTTTGTAATAAAACCTTCTATTTCAAAATGAATATAAAATCATCAAGACTTTAAAAAGCTTCCCCCTGAGATTTGAAGATAATAAAATGGCCTAATTTCAGTCCAGTAGATATGATATAAATGTGCACATAAAGAGTTCCTTTTCTGTAAGAAAAGCACACAGAATATCAGCCCAGTCATAAACCTTTGGTGAGTCAACAGTGGACTTTTATGGGCGTTCTGGAGTTCTCTTTCTTAGAGCAGTGACTCAACTAATTGCTCAAGGGATACACATAGTGCAATATTTTTATGTTCAAATTTTGTTCTTTCACAGTGGTCATTAAAGAGAAAGCTGGCTTTTGGAAACATGGACTCACAGAGCTATGTTTAAAAGTCAGAAACTGCTACTGTAATTTGTTTTTGTCCCTATTTTCATATGAAAATAAACCGAATTTATTTTTCTTTAAATGTAAGGTGAAAAATCCATATTTGAAAATCATCCGAAGACTTTGGAAAGTTCATTTTAAATTTGTAATTAATATAAAGTTTTTAAAATCTTAGTGTATCACTCTTTCTCTCCAAGATTCAGGAACCACCTCAGAAGAGGGGACAAAAAGATGTTAAGAACCAGATGTTGGGAGGCTCAGGGGAAAACAATGTCTTTTAGATGTGACTGAGCACTGCATGTATGGAACTCATAGAGCTGGGTCTGTGTAAGAGCGGCACAAACTCAAGCCAGTCAGTGTGGAGGGTGGGTCTCAGGGGTCTACTGTTTGCTACAGAGCTGTAGACAGTTGGGGCTGCTGGAGGAGGGAGAAATGTGTATCTCTCAGTATGTCACTTCTGGTAGGTCTATCATGCTCTTCTTGGATGGTCCCATTTGTGCAAGTGTATGAATAGCTTAAATTAGAATTAATAGGTTATTTGGTTATTTGAGACACAAACACACACACACACACACACACACAGAGACAGAGAGAAAGAGAGAGAGACAGAGACAGAGAGAGACAGAGAGAGACAGAGAGAGAGAGCATAAAGTTGAGAGAGGGGTTGAATTTAGGAGGAGTAGGAGGGGAATCTTATAAAAATAACTATGAATGTGTAAAGTTCTCAAAGAATTAAAAAATTCATCCAGAAAATAACAAAGAACTAGCAATATTTAGGGGCCAGAATAAATTGTGAGGAATTAAGAGGACTTGTGAACATTAACTCCAAGATAAAACACCCCAACTAATTCATTCCTCTTGCTAAGAAAAATGGTAATTTGTATATTGATTGCTTATAACAGTTCAGATTTCTTTAACAATTGTATTGTTAATATTGATAATTTCTCAAAAAATAATCTTCATGCCTGTGTGTTATATGTGTGTATCTGTGAATACATGTGTGAGTACAGATATATACATTCCATGCCGTGCATACGGAATCATAGTACAACTTTAGATGCTAGTCCCGTCTTCTACCTTGTTGGAGACAGTGTCTGTTGTTGACTGCTGTGATCATAAGCTAGCTGGTCCACAAGCTTCCAGATGTTCTCTCCTATTTCTACCTCCAGTATCACTGCGGTAGTCCTGAAATTCACATCACAAAATGATGTTAAGAACCAGATGTTGGGAGGCTCAGGGGAAAACAATGTCTTCTCGACATGACTGAACACTGTGTATATGGAACTCATGGAGCTGTCTCTGTGTAAGACTGGCACATCCAAGCTTACATTGACTCTGGGGATCTGAACCCAGGTCCTGATTATTGCAAGGCAACTAACTAATCTACTGTGGCAATCTTTGTGAAAAAGATTTTTTTTGTAAATTTTACACATAGGTATAAAATCATCTTAAACACATATTAAAACTAAAAATTTTAAAATATATTCTTGAGAAGGCAAAGGCATCAACAAATATCTGTTAGAAATAGTATAAAGAGATGTTGCAACATTATTATAAGTACTATTGGGAACTTAGGAGGCAAGAGACATTTTAGACATTAACAAATTAGAAAAATATGAACTGTTTATTGAATATATTGAATATTACACAAAGTATGCTCCAGATTAGTGGGCGAAAATAAGCCATGTTTGTGTATGACTTGAGTACATGTGGGAGTTGGGCAGGTATGTCCTTATTTAAGACTACAGTTGACTGAGATCACTAAAGTCTGCACAGCTAGCTCAGAGTTGAAGACACAGTGAAAATGTAGTCAGAGAATAAGAAATACAGGGTCTGAAGGATCAACAGAGAACAGGCTGGGTGCTGTACTTTTCAATGAACTTGATGTGAAATAGGTAATGTATGTGTAGACTTCACTGGTTAGAGGGGTGTTGACAGCTGTGACCCTGGGCATGTCACTGAGCTCACAGGTACCCATAATAATGAACCAAAAGGTTCTGTGGTTCTCAGGGATCTATGGTAGCATTATCCTGAGAACCACTCAGATGGTTCTGCCAACCCATCTGTCACCTTCTCCTCTGTTAACTCATTTCTAAGTATATCCCCAACCCCTTTCTTCAGTGGCTCATCATCTCTAAATTAGTTCCTTTCTTACTCTGCCTTCTGCAGTCTTACTAGAATGCTAGAGGGTGATTTTCAAATCAGCATGAAATTAGTCTTACTCATTCCTCACAGCAATTCAATGATGCCTCTCTTTACCACTTAACACATTGAGAATTGTGTGGTGATTTGTTTCCAAAATCATTGTATGCAAATGAATTTGGGCCAGCCACATTTAATATGTTATAAAAATGAAAAAAAAAAAACAAATAAAAACAAAAACTGACTGTAATCTCACCATTCAGAAATGGCTAGTGTTGACAATTGCTATGGAAACATGGTATATACTTATATTATATATAAAAGAAATTTCATTCAATTGAAATTTAATTGTATATATGTGTGTGGATGTGTTTATGTCTTAAATTGAGTTTGTATCTGTGTTTGAACTTCCTCATCACAGTCTAACACATGGCTGCATTTCCCCCATTGTTTCTATTATTAGGATTCTTTATTAGCATTTTAGAGTGAACTGTTACTGAATGCCCTTACCCCACTGCCCAGGACTCCTACACTAGCTAAGTAAGCTAACATAAAGCACCAAATTCTTCTCCAGGTCAGGTCAGTGGAATATTTGCTGCTAATAATCTTGCCTTGTTCCTGTGAACATATTTTAAAACACACATTTAATTATCTTGGAATTCCAAGGGACTCAGTGTTTAATAGGAAAAATACCAAAAAATGATGGAAGTTCTTAACACATAAAATGCCTAAGGAGAAATGCAAAGTGGGCTTCAGAAAGATAATTGAAAGTTTTGGCCAATGCTTAATCAAAGATTGATGTCGCCCCTGCAGATCTAGGCTGTGGGATTTGTGCAAACCTCGCTTGGCTTTCCCTTATTTGGATAATTCTCCATGGAGCCTTATGCACCCAGCCCTGCTTCTCAGCACTGTCATAGCATTGGCTTTCATGTTTACAGTGACACTGAGCAAAAACTCTGATATTCTCACTGCTTTTGACTCTCCAACTTCTCACTCACCACAGGCATTGGAAGCTAATTTATTCTTCTAGGGTCCAAACCCTCCCACAGTCCAAACTGGACAGAACAAAAATAATTTGTTCACTTAGCAGAAAGTCTATACTCCCCAAACAAATTGAGTCAGCCGGCATGCTTTGAATTAGCAGGCTCTGCTGATGGCTGACTCCTTCCTTTTCATCAGCCTGGTGGCAGTGGACTCTGGACAGAGAGATAAATGAGAGGTCAAGCTACCCTTCATTTTTCCGGAGGATTATTTTGCCCCTAGATAAAACCCAAAGAAGGAAGCAATTGTCAAACTAGTCTGTACAAAAACAAAACAAAAGGACCTACCCACAGAAACCCATTCTCTCAGCCCTTCCTAGGCCCCACTCCGACCCAGTGGCATTCCCCCTAGCTCACGTGATTTATTTATTTGTTTGTTTTTCCAGAGAAGAAAGAGCAAAAGGAAAAGAAAAAGCTAATATGTGGCAAAAATAATGGTGCCCCAGACTGTAATGCCTTTGCATTTTCTAACTTTATGCTCGGTGTTTAAAATAGTTGTTCTTTCGGCACACATTTACTGCATAACAGAAAAATGCTAAGACAGTCCAAAATATAATAAAATATAGTGATAGCGTTGTGTTGAACACAGTGGTGATATGCTCGATAATCTCATTGTGAGATCAGCTTCCATTCTAATTTTGGCAGGGAAAAAAAAAAACAAAACTCCAAACACTACTAGGAATCTTGTGGTATGTTGAGCTAAAACTCAGAATTGTGTCTTTGATGAGGAAACAAAACAACAACAAACAACAACAAAAAGCAATTGTAAGAAACTGCGGATGAATTTGTAATGGAACTTCCTGTCCATGGGTTTAATTCAAATCAGTCCTCTTCCTTCTTACTATCCAACTTTGTTCATTTGTGCAAGACAATTTTAGGTTCTTTAAATTTCTGGTGTGTGTGTGTGTGTGTGTGTGTGTGTGTGTGTGTGCCTAATTCTTAGTATATTATATTAGAGCTTTAAAACGTTCCAGTTCTTCAGTTATCATTTATTATCTTTAAGATTATATTTTAATTATGTGTGTATTTGTGGATATGTGCATCGTGAGTGAAGGTATCATAGGAAGCCAGAAGAGTCTGTCGGATCCCTGGATCTACAGTTACAGGTGGTTGTGAGCTGACTGGTACTGGTGCTGGGAACTGAATCCAGGGTCTCTGGAAGAGCTGCCGGACCCTCAGTTACAGAATCATCTCTCCAGTACTCATTTTTTCAATCATTTAAAAAAAATATAGACTGAAGCAACCCAAGGATAGAATACTTCTTGGAGACTTAGGTCTCCTTGAAGATGCTAAATGATGCCTAGTAATTAATTACTACTCATGAGACTACTTTAAAGAGAACACACCAATCAACGTATTGTCTTCAAGAAATACTTGAAACAGAATGCATAAGCAGTGTACATGATTCAGAATAAAGTAAGCCTGCAAGAAAAAAGATGTGAAACTGATAGTGATTTATGTTTTATGCACATTGCCAACACTATATATAAGATGTTGATAATCATAAGCTGCAAATTGAAAACGTAGCTCACTGTATTTCTTTGTGTATTTTTGAGTGCATATGTATATATTTGTGTGCAAATACCGATCTGTGTATATGTAGAGACCACTGGTCAGTATCAAGTGTTTTCCTAGCCCACTCCCTACTTTGTTATGAGGCAGAATTTCTCATTGAATTGAAAGTTTTCTCATTAGGATCTTCCTGTATTTGCCTCCCAGCACTAGGATTACCAGTATGTGCTGCCATGCCTGGTTTGTAACATGGCCCTTTCCTTATTTGGATTGAGTTAATTGAATATTTATGTAGAATAAAAAGGAAAAAATCTGTATCTCTGCCTATAAGCATACCCACACATTATAATAATGTAAATAGAGGCTAGTGGACTTTTAAAGGAAGAGTTGGAGAAGATATTTTAATTTTCTGGGGTATATTGTGTTTGTTGTATCTTTTGAACTTGAATGGATATGATCATTGTCTAGTGATGAAATTTTGACAAAATAAGCATTTGGTCAGTAAGCCATAGTTTATAGGCTGTTGTTATATGTCAATGCATAATAACGTTAAAATAGTTGCACAGTGACACACAATACAGTAATGAATGTAAATCACCAGCAAACCACATGTAGTAAAAGGAGTGAATCTCAGAAGCTGTTGAATAGAATGTCAGTGAGCCTGGTGTGAAGGTATGAATGAGCCTTTGACCCCAGCATGTAAGAGGTAGAAGTAGGTGGATCCCATGATTTCGAAACCAACCTGCTCTACATAGGGATGTTGCAGGCTAGCCAAGGTCACATAGTGAGGCCTTGTCTCAAAAAACAACCAACCAAAAAAAGTTAGAGAAAAGATGGCACAGCAGCAGCAGGTCCCCTGCGTCTGAGACACCGCCGGAACCTGAAGGGACTGACCAGATAAACAGTTCTCTGCACCCAAATCCCGTGGGAGGGAGAACTAAACCTTCAGAGAGGCAGACATGCCTGGGAAACCAGAAGAGACTACACTCTGCCCACATTACTGATTCCAGAGGAAAACACCAAACGCCATCTGGAACCCTGGTGCACGGAAGCTCCCAGAAAGGGTGGCGCAGATCTTCCTGGTTGCTGACCCCGAGAGAGCTCATAAGCAACACCCCACGAGCAAACTTGAGCCTCAGGACCACAGGTAAGACAAACCTTCCTACTCCAAGCGACCTGCCTAGTGAACTCAAGACACAGGCCCACAGGAACAGCTGAAGACCTGTAGACAGGAAAAACTACACACCCGAAAGCAGAACACTCTGTTCCCATAACTGGACGAAAGAAAACAGGAAAACAGGTCTACAGCACTCCTGAAACACAGGCTTATAGGACAGTCTAGCCACTGTCAGAAATAGCAGAACAAAGTAACACTAGAGATAATCTGATGGCGAGAGGCAAGCGCAGGAACCCAAGCAACAGAAACCAAGACTACATGGCATCATCGGAGCCCAATTCTCCCACCAAAGCAAACACGGAATATCCAAACACACCAGAAAAGCAAGATCTAGTTTCAAATTCATATTTGATCATGATGCTGGAGGACTTCAAGAAAGACGTGAAGAACTCCCTTAGAGAAACACAGGAAAACATAAATAAACAAGTAGAAGCCTACAGAGAGGAATCACAAAAATCCCTGAAAGAATTCCAGGAAAACACAATCAGTTGAAGGAATTAAAAATGGAAATAGAAGCAATCAAGAAAGAACACATGGAAACAACCCTGGATATAGAAAACCAAAAGAAGAGACAAGGAGCTGTAGATACAAGCTTCACCAACAGAATACAAGAGATAGAAGAGAGAATCTCAGGAGCAGAAGATTCCATAGAAATCATCGACTCAACTGTCAAAGATAATGTAAAAGCAGAAAAGCTACTGGTCCAAAACATACAGGAAATCCAGGACTCAATGAGAAGATCAAACCTAAGGATAATAGGTATAGAAGACTCCCAGCTCAAAGGACCAGTAAATATCTTCAACAAAATCATAGAAGAAAACTTCCCTAACCTAAAGAAAGAGATACCCATAAGCATACAAGAAGCATACAGAACTCCAAATAGATTGGACCAGAAAAGAAATTCCTCCCTTCACATAATAGTCAAAACACCAAATGCACAAAACAAAGAAAGAATATTAAAAGCAGTAAGGGAAAAAGGTAAAGTAACATATAAAGATAGACCTATCAGAATCACACCAGACTTTTCGCCAGAGACTATGAAAGCCAGAAGATCCTGGACTGATGTCATACAGACCCTAAGAGAACACAAATGCCAGCCCAGGTTACTGTATCCTGCAAAACTCTCAATTAACATAGATGGAGAAACCAAGATATTCCATGAGAAAAGATAATATGCATATTATATACATATATATGTGCACACATGTATGTATGTATGCATGTATGTATACGTATACATGTTTATACAAATGTGTAGAGAGTTGATGGGGGTTGGGGTTTGGGGTGGGGGACGGGAGAGGCTTACAGTGTTGCTGGAGTTCCGTTCCTAATTTGAGTTCTGTCACACAGGTGTATTCAATTTGAAAAGGTCCCATGGGCTACATAGTTACAGGATGCACATTTAAAATATATGCATGCTAAATTTCAGTTTAAAATACTGTGTTGTGGAGAATACACATTTTACAAAAGTAAGCCACCCTTTTTGGAAGTTTGTGCACAGAGCCACAAATGGAAGTAGGTGTCCTGGGAAGGTCATTTCTCAGTTGATAAAGCCCCCTTTCCCCAGAGATGCAATACTATTTTGAATGTCGTTTAACTATACTTAAAATGTAGTGGCCTGGAAACATAATAACACAACTGGCTATGTTTCAATGCTCTGTTCTCTGAGACAACTCTAACCGGTATCTTGGGATACCTAGGCATGAGATCAAACTCATCTGATGGAAACCCTTTGGCATCACAGAATTTTCATACAATTTTAATGAAAAATGGCTCATTTTCTGGCATTTCTGGAGTGATTCTGTTATATTCTGACTAGGTCTTTCAGAGAGAAAAGTGTCACACTACTGATGGTAATCCTAATTCATCAGTAATATGGTAGAAGTATGTGGATGACTTATAAGCATTTACTTTGTGTTTGGAATTTGGTTCAATCCCAGTCACTGCCTTATGTCTTGGCTACTTCGTTGATTTTTTTCAAACTTTATTTATTAATTGTGTGTGAGTACATGTGTGAATGTGTATGGAAGTGTGCATAACACGGCATGTGTGGAAGTCAGAGAACAACTGTGGGCATTCTCAACTCACAACATGTGAGTCCTTGGGGTTGACAGACTTGGCTTTACTGGTTGAGACATTTCACTGATCTTGCTTTTTTTCCTTTGTTTTTTAAAATTACTGGTCACTTTAATTCTGATGTTCCACACTTTAAAGCCCAGCGTACCCAGATTATTAACTGAACTTCTCCAAAGACTGGACATGGTAACACTTCCATATAAAGGTTTGGCAACTTCCCTGTTTTCTCCCAGATGAAGCTCTATCATTATGCTGGTCTTCTGTAACCACTAATCTATCTCCCACATGTTTCCATAATGTTCATATTTCAGTATGGACCTATAGTATGTTTGCTGCTAAGCAAGCCACCATCTGCTGACTTTTGGTACAGTGATGAATTCCTTCTGAAACTCTAATCCTCCTTCTAGGGCCAGCCTTGACAGTAGCTCCTTCCTCAACTATCCCATGTTGTATGCCCTGTATTTTAAGCTAGTTCTCTATAGGCTAACATACATGCATACATTCCAATTAAATTGCTGGGCTCTTTTGAACAAGTCTATTTATCTTTGCAATCTAAACCCTAGCTTTATACATGGTACGTTTGCAAGAGATGACCATTTAATAGGTTCAAAATTAGCAAGTCAATGGAAATAATTTCAAGTAGTTGAACTATCAACCCTTCATACATTGCAATACTATATCAGTAGAAACTTAATACAAGTTATTGATAATTTATTAGAGCAAGTCAAAGATTAACGTGTTCTTTGATCATTTAGTTTTGTATTAGATTATTCTGAGGGTGCCCCTATAAAACACCAAATCTGTTTCAATTCACTGTAGTCCATTTTTTGTTTTTGTTTTTGTTATTAAACTAACATTTATTGATTTTTACAGGGGTCCTATTTAGAAAAAATAAACAGAACATTTCAATCCATATTTTATTGCTGAAAAGCACAAAGAGGAGTCAGTCAGTGACAACCTTGCCTGCTAGGAGTCAACTGTTAACAAAAGAAGGCACGAGAGAAAAAAAAAAGAGTATGGCAACCTGTGAGAAAGAGGGCTTTCAGGATAATTCCTAAGAAATATTACTGAAATGTTTAGTCTGTTCAGTACAGGCAGAAGAAGGAGCAAAACCTTTAATGTAAAATTCAAAAATTTAAACCTGGGCTTCCCTGATATGGTTTATATGGGTCATTTTGGTTCTCTCTCTCTCTCTCTCTCTCTCTCTCTCTCTCTCTCTCTCTCTCGATATATATATATATATATATAATGTACATATATATAATATAACTTAAAATGTATAATGTATAACACATAGCATATAAAGTATAACATATACAGTATATGGTATGTAACATATAACATATAATATATCTCTTCTTTCCTTCTCTTCTTGCCCCCTCTCTCCCTCCCTCCCTTAATCTCCCCTTTCCCTTTTCTTCTTTAATCTGCAAGTTGTACTGCTTTGAGCATTTTGATAGAACAGAGTGGCCTAGAACACAGCAGCTTTTTAAACCAACATGAGAGGTGTTTCTCAGAGACAGATTCTTAGATGAGTGTGTACCTGAAGTAGAGCCAGTGGGACCATATCTTAGTGGATGGCATCAAATCTGAAGTGCACGTGAAAAGGGAGAGATCACACTATGGTCTGGGAGGCAAGGGTAGGGAGGCGTCAGACTTGCTCTTTTATGACAACTCCCCAGAATGAACACAGGGGTCATAAGAACCACATCAATTCTTTCTGGAGTATCTGAGGACCACACCCTCATGCTGTAGTACTGTTAGACTGGATTCTTTCAAGATTGGGTTATTCTTGTGAAAAAAACAAAAAAACAAAAAACAACAGTAGGCCACACAGAGTGGTATGATTTGATTTCATTTGTTTGCTAATTTTGGTCAATAAATTATTGAATTTGGGAATAAAACTTGTGAAATGAGCTATTATGGGGATAATTGACACTTCTACTGTTGGAGACTGGTGCAGCCAAGTCTCAGAACTGCAGTCACCATGGTAGAGTCACCCTGGCAACTAAAGAGAGGCAAAGTTTCCTGAAATGAAACTGGTTACACCAAGGTTCAAAGAACATATATTTTGTGACAGACTCGATGGGATAGTGACAAGAGAAACACTGAGGTGATGAGGTCTAGGTCTCACATCTGAGGAAGCAGGTCAGTGAGTGCCCTGTTTTCTTTTTGCTGTTGATTTTATGATTTATTTCTGAGACTGTAATATCATTCTAACATTCCTCTCATCCCTTTCTTCTCCAAACACTCCCATATATTCCTCTGTGCTTCCTTTCAAATTCTTAGCCTTTTTCTCCATTAATAGTTCATTAACATATGTATAACTACAGACATGTATGTTCCTCAGTTTATAGAATGTTACTTGTATGGGTATTTTTATGACTGACTGACTGGTGTGCTCTTCCCTAGGAAGCCTATTTCTCTCACTCCCAGCAATTCTTAGTTAGATTTAGTTCCTTGTATACAATTGAGGTCCCATTGGCTTTCTCCCACCCACTTTGGCCTGTCTACTGGTGTTGTCCTTGCTTTGCTTCTGCTTAGGGAGTCATGTTGATGAGACTGTATGGATCGCAGCTTCTGACATTACTAGGAGGCATGATCTTACAACAAACTCCCTGTTCCTCTGGCTCTAATCTTACATCCAACCCGCTACTTCAGTGTTCCCTGAATCTTAGATACAGGAATTGTTTTGTAGATGTATCAGTTGTAACTGGGTTTCACGGTTCTCCGTTTTGATTGGTTGTGAATTTCTATAGTGGTTCTGTCTGTTACAAAGAGAAGTTTCCTTGATGAGTGATATAGGAGACATATCAATTCTAAACTCAATTGGAATTGCTAGAAAGAGAAAAGAGCAGATATAAACTAGGTATCTAAGATACCCATCCACAGCCCAGACAGTACATTGTCACTGATGGCTTTAGAGAGATGAGTGGAAGAAGGCATGGAATCATCCCTGAGCTCATATAGGTCACAGAGTTCTCAAAGTAGCGAAATTAGCTACTGATAATGAGAACTAACCTAGCAGCCAGGATAACAGAAGGCCCAGAACACATTCCTCAGCAGAGACACAGTTAACAATGATATCTGCACCAGATACCTGCACAGAAAGCAGCGACCAGTTGGATATCTGTAATACCCAAGAATTTCTACTCGAGAAGGAACTCCAGTGAAAGTAGCAACTTGCCTTTTTGACACACACTCTCTGCCAGATTCTGGTGCAACCAGCAGGGATGGTGGCAAAGCACTGAGCTGTACAGCTGATTTTCTGTGGGTTTGCTTGTTTCGGTTTCTTGTTTGTTTTTTACGTGTTTCCCAAAGGACATGTTTCTTACCTGTCTTACCTATCTCAGAGAACCTGGAAACTACTAAGACCAGAAATGGATCTCAGTATGCTGGAACTACATGGACTCTGTCTCTCTGTGGGCAAATATCTTGAAGATTGAGAAGCTGCTCATAAGGTGGGTTGTTCGGACAATTAAAACTATGATAATTACATTTGAAGATCCTGAGAGGATGTACAGCCAGGAGAGCTAGTGAGCTGTCAACAGCAGGCATTCTTCTGTGAAAACCAGCCTGAAAGTCTGGGAGAAGCAGTTATTTTGTCAAAAGTACAAATCTCAATCAGAGATCATACAGCACACAGAGACACATCCAGCAGATCAAAACAACAAAAGGCCCAGACACTGGCTCTAAAGAAATACAGTTCTTTTAATTATGAGGCAATGAAACTATAAGTCAATAGCTGAAAATAAGGACTATTGAAAAATCCACAAAATATATCAGTTCATGAGACACTTAAGTGATAGAGAAACCAATTAAAACCTAAAAGATAACTGGAAGCAAAGGAAAGGAAAACCCAACACAATGAAATTGAAGGGGCATAGCAAACATGGTGTCCATAGAGAAATCTATAGCTACTTACATTTAAAGAGGAAGACCTCAAACAACAACCTGATACCCCAAGTAGCTAGAGAAGACAAGACAAACTCAAAGTTAGCAAATGAGTGGAATAGCACAGTTAAAGCAGAGACAAATGTACTGTAGAATAGAAAGTAATAGACAAAGAAAAAGTCAGTACAATTTGGTCAGTTCTTCCTAGATTATGAAAGAGAGAGAGAGAGAGAGAGAGAGAGAGAGAGAGAGAGAGAGAGAGAGAGAGAGAGAAATTCAGAAATGAGCAAAGTGTCATTACAACTATAGAATAGAAATAAAATCTGTAACACTGAAAGGGGTCGTACCAGATACTTTGGTTATACTTAAAACAGAATCAACAACATATTTATTTAAAATATTTTTGATGCTATGCCTTAAAGCATACTGTTATCTCCAGAACTCAGGAAATAAAGGCAAAAGGGTCAAGAAGTGACGTCTATCCTTGGCTACATTGCATGTTTGAGGCCAGTCTGGGCTAATAAGGCCCTGACAACAAAACAGAACAGCAAAACAAAATAAAACACATATTCAAAAAGCACTCAGTGGGTTGGGGATTTGGCTCAGTGGTAGAGCGCTTGCCTAGCATGCGCAAGGTCCTGGGTTCGGTCCCCAGCTCCAGGGGGGAAAAAAAAAAGCACTCAGTGAGTCATAGAAATGCCTCAGTTGATAAAGATGCTGCTGCTGGGCCAGAGCTGGAACCCACGTGGTGGGGAGAGACAGCTGACTCCTACGAGTTTTTTTCTGACCTTTACATGTACATTATGATAACATGTATCCTGTCACATGCACATGCACAAAAAGAGAAACACTAACTAAATATAAATAATTTTTCAGAAAACTTAAGAGTAGTGATCATGCTTCATATGCTATGGAGACTATGATACAAAATCCAGATAAAGATAATATAAAAAATAAAATTGCCTTAAATAAATAAATAAAATATAAAATTAAACATCCTTATGAAAATTAAGCTAAAGTTTCCCCAACAATATAGCAACAATCTAAATTTAATAGCACATGGAAAGGCCTGTGTACTACTGCCAAACAAATCTAATTTCTAGAATACAGGGATGAACAAATATACCAAATTTAACTAATTAACTATATCACATGAACACAAATAAAAGAAAAACAGAAATGATATAAGTATCTCACTTTATTCATAAAAATTGGAAAGATTCAACATTTTAAATGTTTACAAAAAGCATTTCCAGAAGCAGAAGGGAATTTCTTTAGCACAATAAAGTCTTAGCAAGAACACTTTGGATAAAAAGAAAGAAGATTCCTAAGAGGGCCACTGAAGCAGGCAGGCTGACTGCAAGCTTCACTTCTCCAACTCTTTAAAATACAACCAATTGGAGTAATATCTGACTTCTCAATAGAGACTCTAAAAGTTAGAAGGGACTGGAGAGATGTGCTGCAGACTCTAAGAGAGCATAGAGGCCTACTAAGACTACTATACCCAGAAAACATTTAGTCACAATAGATAGAGTAAATAATACATTACATGATAAAATTAAATTTAAGAAATATCTATATAAAAATCTGTAAAGGGCACTAGAAAGAAAACTCTAACCTTAAGGTAACTATATCCAAGAAAAGAATAAATATTCCCAGACTATTAAATCAAAAAAGAACACACACACACACACACACACACACACACACACACACACACACACACACACGCACTATAGAACCACCACCAACAAAACAACCAGAATTAACAAACATACTGCTCACTTACATTTCTCAATGGCAATGGTCTGATCCCATAGTAAAAGAGCATAGTCTAACAGAATAGACATCAAACAGGATCCATACTTCTGATGCATCCAAGAAACACACCTTAACATCAAGGATAGACATCACCTCAGGGTAACAAGGTGAAAAGAGATATTCCACACAAATAGATTAAAGAAGCAAGAAAGATGGTGTAACCATTTTATTTTGACAAAACAGACTTCAAACCAAAACTAATCATAAGAGATAGGGAAGGATACTACATACTCACCAAAAGGACATTGAAATTCTTAACACCTATGGACAAAACACATGGAACCAAAATTTGTAAAAAATTATGACTACAACTTAAATCACTTATTGATTATGTATCACTAATGGTGGGAGACTTCAATACCCTACTTTCACTAATGGATAGGTCATTCAGACAAAAACTGAACAGAGAAATGTAGGAGCTAACAGATTGTATGAAACAAATGAACCTAACAGATATTTACAGAAAATCTCACACAAACACAAAAGAATGCACCTTCTTTTTAGCATCTCATGAAACTTTCTCCAAAATTGACCACATACTTGAATACAAAAACAAGTCTCAATAGATGGAAGAAAATTGAAACCCTGTATTCTATCTAACAACCAGATTAAAGCTGAATTTCAACAGCAACCAAAAACTTACAAACTCATGGAAACTGACTATTTCACTACTGAATGAAAAAAATTGGGCCAAGATAGAATTACAAAAAAAAAAAAAAAAAAAAAAAAGGTAAAAATGTTCTAGAATTCCATGGAGATGAATACACAACACATCCAAATTTATGGGACACAATGAAAGTGGTACTAAGAGGGTACATTCATAGCACTAATTGCCTACATTAAAGGAAACAAAACATTGTCTCCTACTAGTAAATTAAAGGCATGCCTGAAAGCTCTAGAACTAAAAGAAGTTACACCCAAAAGGAAATAATCTAACAGCACTAAAATCAATAAAGTAGAAATAATAACAATAAAATTAAGAATTAGTTCTTTGAGAAAAATAATACGATAAACAGATTCTAATCTGAATTTACTAAAAGGCAGAGAAAGAATATAAACATTATCAAAATTATTAATAAAAGGGGGACATAACAACAGAATCTGAGGAAATCTAGAGAATCAAAAGGACATCCTTTAGAACCCATTCTTCCCCAAATTAGAAAATCTAAAAGAAATGGATAATTTTTCAATATATATCATTTACCAAAGATAAACCAAGTTCAGATAAGCATTTCAACAGACTTACAACCTCAAGTAAAATAAAAGCAGCTATCTTTTTTAAAAAAGTAATTTTTATTCTTTACATACATTAAAGCCTAACTGTTCCTTCCCTTATCTTTATTTCTTTCAGTACCCTAGCCTCCCCTAGATCTACTCCTCTGTTTTTTCTTAAAAAACAAAAACAAAAACCAATAAAACAAAACGAAACAAAGAGGAGACCTCTCAGGGATATTAACCAAACATAACACAACAAATTACAATAAGACTGGGCACAAACCTTCATATCCATGGTAGAAGAGGTGACCCAGGAGGTGAAAAGGGTCCCAGACACACACAAAAGAGTCAGAGACATCCCTGCTTCCACTGTTAAGGGTTCCAAAGACTACCAAACTATGAAACCATAACCTATATGCAGAGAACCTAGCTTAGACCCATATGGGTTTGGTGGCTGCTGTTTCAGTCTCTGTGAACAGAGACCTGTTTAGTTGATTCTCTGAGTCGTGTTCTTGTGGTGTCCTCAATCCCTCTGACTCTTAGAATCCTTTTTCTCCTCCTTTTTTGAGTTCTCTTGGTTTGGCCTAGTGTTTAGCTATGGGTCTTTGCATGTTTCCATGAGGTGTTGGTTGATATGTCTTTGATGACGATTGGGCTAGTTACCTATCTATGAGTATAGCAGAATATCATTAAGATCATTTCATTGACTTTTTATTTTTATATTTTTACCAATCATGTTTGGTTCTATCTTGAATCTATGGGCAGACCAGTCTCTAATTTCTGGAGATCTATGCAGCGTCATGTGGTGGGGTCGCTCTCAGAGCATGGGCCTCAGGTTGGAGGAATCACTGGATGGCTACTTCCACAAGTTGTGCACCAATACTACCTCAAGACATCTAGCAGACAGGACATATTGTAGGTCAAAGGCTTTGTGGCTAAGTTGATGTCACAATTCCATTGTTATGAGCCTTGCTTAATTATAAAAGATGGCTGGTTCAGGTTCCATATCCTCTACTACTAAGAGACTTCACTAAGATCACTCTGGTAGATTCCAGGAAGTTTCCATTGAATTATGAATGCTTCCTCCAATCCACTCTGTCCAAGCTGACCTTGAACTCAGAAATCTGCCTGCCTTTGTGTCGTTCTGAAAATCTGGCTTATTGGTGCAGCTGCCTGTATTTTTGTTTTTATATTATTATTGTTGTTGTTGTTTAGGTTTGTGAAACCCCTCATATCACATCATATCGCATCCTTATATTTTGCATAGTTGAGAAATTATATATTCGTAAACACATATTTTTAGAGTTCTTTCACACAGCCTTAAGAGCTGTCCTGAAGGTCACAGCATTTACCATTTTGCTGAGGCATACTCTAGCCTTCTGGACTTGTGCTTCCCCTAACTTTCATAGAGTCATAAACCTGGGCATGGAGAATATTCCCTGATAACTTTGGTGGGGGAGGACATTTCCTGAAGGAGGAACTTAGAGTAAATAATGTATGTTATTATACAAACAAGCCTCACACCCATGGCAACAGTCAATACTCAAGGAGGCCCATACTCTGCTGGTTCTGTTCCAGGGATGGAAACCATGCCATGTCACCCTTTCCATAGCAGCCATGTAGGACTTGGCATTCCATTCCTCAGCAGGTATCCTATGACTCAAGCATCTCTAACCTCTTGGGGTCTCCAAAGCAACCCAGGCTTCACCTTTATAACTTTACACAATGGCCTCACTAAGCTTTCACACAAGGATACCTGGGTTACACACTTGGCCTCAATGTTCTCCCTTAGCCATAGAAAGGAGATTCTATGACCCTATTCTTGACTCTAAAGCTGGAGCCATTTGGCTAAAGCTGCTGATTTCTGCTGCTTGTTTGGGGTTGGAACATGGCCCCCTTGCTCTATTACATCTTCACTAGCTTTCTGTTTTCCATGCTTTCCCTGTTTTCTCTGCTTCCTAAACTCAGCTGTCCTGGAATTTGTTCTGTAGACTAACCTTGAACTCAGAGTTCTGTATGCCTAAATTTCCTGAGTGCTGGGATTAAAGATGTGTGTACCACCATACATGGACCTAAACTTTTTTTGAATTCCTTTTCTTAAGATCTTTATAAGAATAGCTCCTATGCTTAAAGATCTGAATCCAAAGCCTGTGTATTCCTGACTCAAGATACAGGTCAAACGTGTCTTCCAGTTTTAGAAACAGAGATGCAAAAATAGTCAATAGAATACTTGAAAACTGAATTCAAGAACACATCAAAAAAGCTTGTCTGTCATGGTCTTGTAGATTATATCCCAGAGATTCTGGGACAGATTAATATAGATGAAGCAATAAACACAGTACACCATACAAACTGAAAGACCAAACCACATGTTTCATTAGCTTCAGAAAAAAAGGCCTTTGACAAAATCCAGTATCTTTTCATAATAAAAATGCAGAAGATATTAATGATGTATGAGATATACCTGAACACAATAAAGGTAATTTACAGCAAGCCATAACCAATATCAACTTAAATGGAGAAAAATGTAATGTAATTCCACCAAAATCAGGAATAAGACAAGGTTGCCTACTGTATCCATACCTATCATATTGATTCAATATAGTACTTGAAGTCTTAGCTAGAGCAATGAAACAAGTGAAGGTGATCAAGGAGATGCAAATTAGAAAGGTAAAAGTCAAGACATTATCATAGGCGGATGATATAGTAGCATACACGAGTGAACCTAAACATTCTCTTTGGAAACTCCTAGAGCTGATAGATATCTGTAACAAAGTAGCTGGATACAAAATTAACTCACAGTAATCCTCTTATATAAATTACAAACAGATTGAGAAAGAAATTAGGAAAACAACACTTTCCACCATAGTCTCAAATATATAAAATATCTTGGGATAACTAAACAAGCAAGTGAAAAACTTGAATGATAAATCTTGAGGACATTAAGAATTTGAAGAAAGTATCACAAGCTGAAAAGGTTTTCCATGCTCATCGATCAGTTGTATTAATATAGTAAAAATGACCAAAAGCATCTACAGATTCAATGCAAAGTTCATCACATTAAATTCCAATATAATTCATAACAGAGCTTGAAAAGATAATTTTTAGTATCATATGGAAACACAAAATTCTGGGATAGCTAAAATAATCCTGAGCAATAAAAGAACTGTAAGGGATGTTACTTTCCCCAGTTTCAATTTTTACTACAAAGCTAGGGTAACAAAATTAGCATGGTATTGGCACAAAGACAAGACAATTAATCAATAGAATTAAATAGAAACCAAGACATAAATCCTCATATCAACAGACACTTGATTTTTGATAAAGAATGCAAATAACCCAATTAAAATATAGAAAATAATCTCTAAACAGATTAATATCAAAAGAGAAAACTTATATGCCTGAAAAACAAGTGTTCAACATCCTTAACCACTGGGGAAATGCAAATCAACTCTACTTATGCCTGTTAGAGTGTCTAACATAAAAAAAAGTAAAAGCCACTGCTGGTGAGGATGACACCCCTCTATTAATAGTCAAGAGTGCAAACTTGTATGGCCATTACAGAAACTAGTGTGGCGGTACCTCAGGGAGATGGGAATTGATCTACCTCAAGTTTTAGCTATGCTGCTCTGAGGCATATATTCAAAGGATATTTTATTCCACCACAGAGACATTTGCTCAACAATGTTTATTTTTGCTCTATTCATAATAGCCAGAGATTAGAAATAATCTATATGTCCCCCAACTAAATACTGGATAAAAGAAAATGCGAAATAATTACCCAATGGAATATTAGTCAGCCATTAAAAATGTGAAATCATAAAGGATCACAAAATGAGACGATGTCCCGTTGATAGCTCTATTTGTCACTGATATCCTTTGCAGTGTGAGAGGGACATAAATGAATGGAGTAGCAACCCCTGCCAATTTGGTGTCAGGTAGTAGGGGATGTGCCAAGTTGTTCTCAGAAGATCAATAGGGACACGTTGCAGGACCTGGGTTCACAGACAAGAACCAAGCATAATTGACCTGTATGAGGCTTCACTCAGGAGCTGACCAAAGCAAATGCAGAGACCCACAGCCAAACATTAGACCAAACTCTTGTAGAGGAGTTGAGGGAAGAATTGAGGAACCTGGAGGGGATAGGGACTCCCCAAGAAGACCAATAGTGTCAACACTCTTGGGGATTCTCAGAGACTACACCACCAACCAAAGGACACACAAGGGCTGGAGCTAGTCCCTTCCTCACACATATATGTAACAGATAAGCAGCTTGGTCTTCATGTAAGTCCCCCAACAACTGGAGTGAGGGCTGTACCTGACTCTGATATCTACCTGTGAATCTTGTTCCTCTAAATGGTATGCCTTGTCTGCCTTCAGTGGGAGAAGATATGTCTAGTCTTGTAATGACTTGATGTGCCAGGGTTGGTTGGTACACAGGGAGGGACCTTCCTCATCTCAGAGTGGAGGGGAGGTGTGGGGGTAGTGAGGACTGGGAGGAGAACGGGAGATTGCAATAGGGATGATATTAAAGAAATAAGTTCATCTTACCCTAGATATCTAGAACAAATGAAACTCAAGACGGAGGATCAAAATGTGAATGCTTCACTCCTTCTTTAAAAGGGGAACAAGAATACCCTTGGCAGGGAAGAGAGAGGCAAAGATTAAAACAGAGACTGAAGGAACATCCATTCAGAGCCTGCCCCCACATGTGGCCCATATATATACAGCCACCCAATTAGACAAGATGGATGAAGCAAAGAAGTGCAGAAGTGTAGATCGCTCCTGAGAGACACAGCCAGAATACAGCAAATACAGAGGCGAATGCCAGCAGCAAACCACTGAACTGAGAATAGGACCCCCGTTGAAGGAATCAGAGAAAGAACTGGAAGAGCTTGAAGGGGCTCGAGACCCTATATGTACAACAATGCCAAGCCAACCAGAGCTTCCAGGGACTAAGCCACTACCTAAAGACTATACATGGACTGACCCTGGACTCTGACCTCATAGGTAGCAATGAATATCCTAGTAAGAGCACCAGTGGAAGGGGAAGCCCTGGGTCCTGCTAATACTGAACCCCCAGTGAACTAGACTGTTGGGGGGAGGGCGGCAATGGGGGGAGGGTCGGGAGGGGAACACCCATAAGGAAGGGGAGGGGGGAGGGGGATGTTTGCCCGGAAACCGGGAATGGGAATAATACTCGAAATGTATATAAGAAATATTCAAGTTAATAAAAAAAAAAGTAGAATATTCCTATAAATGTCTTGGCTGTGAAAGTTAACAAAACATGTGGCAAAAAAAAAAAAAAAGAAATAAGTTCATCAACAGAAAAAGTGAAATCATGAAATTGACAGGTAAATAGGTAGAACTAGAAAACATCATCCTGAGTGATGTATCCCAGACCTAGAAAGACAAGTATGGCATGTATTTGTTTATATGTGGGTATTAGTTCTTAATTCAATGATAATCACGATACAATCTGAAGAGCCAGAGAGATTAAATGGAGAGTAAGAGACTACGGGGTACAGAAAGTTCTCATTAGAAAGGGAAATCAAATTCTATTCTGGAACTGGAGAATAAAATTGGAAAGTGGAAGAGAGAGGTGAAGAGGGTGGATACAGGAAGAAACAACTAAAATTAAGGGCCATTTGAGAGCTTGTGTGGATAATACAGTGGAAACTTCCTAATAATACATATTTTGATTATCTAGATGAAAGTGTCAAGTAACAGAAAGCTACAAATGGACATCTCTTGTCACCAAATGTATCTTGCTCGTGTTGGGATTGGGTTACATTGACTTGTTGGCCAATGGAGTTGCATGGACATCCTCAAACAACTCAAGCTGTTGTCAAGACCACAAGATGATCTCCACAAACTGACCACCAGACCCCATTGCTGAAGGTAACACCTATACAACACTTTGAACATGGTGAAGTCAATCTGGTCCTGACTTAGAGCTTTCACCCCTATATTCTAGCATCTTTACTACACGATCTTCCTCTGTATGCTACAAAAGGAAAAGCAAACAGGAAGCCAGATATAAATGCTTTTATCTACAATGTTACAATGGTATCCTGTCTGAAAGATATGGTAGTACACTGGTGGCATACACTTTTCAAGTAGCCTACCAATAACTGATTTGCCTTAAGGCCTGCTCCATGAGATGCAATATGCACTCAATATTGATTGGGTGACTGTGAATCAGAGACTAGATAGTTCAGGGAACCAGGGTGGTAGAAGCTGTATGGAGAAGGGTGCAGCAAGCAAATAAACTTCCTGGAGATTGCCTGCAGTTGATGAATCCTGGAAAAGTATGGCCCCAAGAGCTTCATACCCAAATCGCTTCTTGCAATTTCTTAAGTTTGTTATTGCTATGTCCTTCATTTTTCTGTCAAGGTATGACAGGGCAAAGAAAGATCTTTTTTGTCCATAGTCTGTTCTGATTGATTCCTGGGCTTTAGCCCATACCTTTGGGCAGATTTTCTGAAGAATCAATATGAAGATATACTTTCATGAATTCACCCTATCAAGACACGTTAATGATTTTATAGAATTTCCAATTTGATTCACATAATTTTAGGAAGTTTAAATAATTGAAAGAAAGTCTAAGGTTTTAGTTGTTTTTCCAGAAAGATATAAAAAGTTAGAAACAAGAAAACAATGTGCCCCCTCCTCATAGAATAATTAGTAAATGCTGTATAAAAAGGAGCACAGTGAGCTTTCAGGCACTAAAGCACACACATTGTACTAGGAGTTAAAATAGGTCTTGGAAAAATTAATGGACAAGGAAAAACTTTCATTCTGGGTCAGGTCCAAGGATGAGGCCATTGTTGTGAACTGTGATAAAGCAATGCCATTAAAAACTATTGCTTAGAACTTATAATGATCTTACAGAATGAAACAGTGCTTTGAATTCGTAGTCAACATCCTGCTGTTTCTATGTATAGAGATTTTTGTCTGAGAAGCTATAGAAAGGCTGAGAGAAAAAAGTGTCACTACTGAGACTCTGCTTCATCCACCAAATGAGTATATGTATGTGTCTGTCTGTCTATACATCTCTATGCATGTATGTGTAAATGTGTGTATATAAAAATGAATGTGCACTTGTGAAATTGATGAAACTGATATTCTGGCATGGCCAAGTGTGTGTCTCTGTGTGTATGCATGATTTTTCCTCTTTCCTTTTAGTTCTTACCAGTCTCTTAAGGAGTTCAGAGTTTCTTAGAGGTCATACAGAGTGCCAGTCTCAAATAGCTAAGTTTCTTTTTCTACCCCCACCCCTCCCACCACCACCAACTGCTAGCAGTAGGAGTTAATTGCCAGAAGCCTTCAGCTCTGGTCCCAGAAGAGCAAAAGAGAACTGAATTGCCTCAGTGGGATGTCAAGGCCAGTCATTGACACTAGGGTGTAACCAAATAATACTGTTCTAAAAAAAGAAGAAAGTAGTAATAAAATTACTCCAAATGATATTCTGCTATACTCACAGATCAGTGGCTTGCTCAGCCACTGTCAGAGAAGCTTCCTCCACAGCAGATAGCAATAGATAGAGACCCACAGCCAGACATTTGTAGAAAGTAAAAGACCTTCAAACATTCAGCCTTTCATGGAATTTACTTATTAAATACCTTCCCTAAGGGTTTAAGAAAACCCATGGAAGAGGAGGTACAAAGATTGTAAAAGCTACAAGACACCAAACAAGAAAGAAAAGTAAAAAAAAATAAATAAATAAAAAAATAAAAAATAAAACCAACCAACCAACCAACCAACCAACAACACCCCCCCCACATATACATAAAAACAAGACCCTTTTAATCAACATAACCAAAGCTCATAGGAGCTCATGGAGACTGAGGCAGCACACACAGTGCATGCATGGTTCTGTACCAGGTCCTCTGTGTATATTTTATGCCTTCCAGTTTAGTGTTTTTATGGAACTCATGAGTGTCTTTGACTCTCATGCCTTCTCGTATGCTCCCTTTGTTCTATTTGTTTGCCTTGTCCAACTCTGATATGATATTTTTTGATGATTTAAAAGATTATTTTTTTCTAATGAGAGACAGAAAGGCAGTGGCTCTGGATGGGAGGGGATAGGAGGGGCTGAGAAGTATAGAAGGAGGGAAACCATAATCAGGAGATATTATGTAAGAAAAATAAATCTATTTTCAAAAAAGGAAAAGAAAAACATCCATCTAGAATGAAAGAAAGAATATTATCTCTGTGCCCAAGTGATACATTTTTGGAAAACTCAAGATTTCACATACACAAAAAACAGTGGAAACTAATTAAAAACTCTCACTTTTGTAATAGGATACAATACCAACATACAAACATGGTTGAATTTTAATATACCAATGATAACTGATTCATAAAAAAATTTAAATCCATTTAAAACAATTTAAAAGCCCTTAGAAATAAGTTTTCTCAGGGAGATTTTCTTTGTAACTTTTTGTTTATTTATTTTTACACTCCAGATTTTGTTTCCCCTGTCCACTCCCCCACCCCTGACTGTTCCACATCCCATACCTGCTCCCTGCTCTACCCCGAGTCTCCATAAGGATGTCCTCATCCCACCCACCCTACAAAACCTCCAAACTTTCTGGGGCCTCCAGTCTCTTGAGAGTTAGTTACATCTTCTCTGACTGAACCCAGATCTGAGAGTCCTCTGCTGTATATGTGTTCGAGGCCTCATATCAGCTGGTGTAGGCTGCCTGGTTGGTGATCCAGTGTCTGAGAGATCTCAGGGGTCCAGGTCAATTGAGACTGATGATCTTCTTACAGGGTTGCCCTTTTCCTTACCTTCCTCCAGTTTTTCCCTAATTCAACCAGAGGGTCAGCAGTTTCTGTTCATTGGTAGGGTGCACATATCTGCATCTGACTCTTTCAGCTACGTGTTGGGTCTTTTGGAGGGCAGTTATGATAGATCTCTTTTTGTGAATGTCCCATAGACTCAATAATGGTGTCAGGTCTTGGGGCCTCCCCTTAAGCTGGAATCCACTTCAGGCCTGTCCTTGGACCTTCTTTTTCCCAGGTTCTTCTCCATTTTCATCCCTGCATTTCTTTCAGACAGGAAGAATTATGGGTCAGATCTTTGACTGTGGGATAACAACCTCATCCATTACTTGATGCCCTGTCTTTCTGCTGGAGGTGGGTTCAATAAGTTCCCTCTCCCCACTGTAGGGAATTTTGAGATGGTATGTTTTTAACAGAAACAAATACAACATCCATGACATTTCAATCATAATGTGTGCCACACAGCACTCAACGTGTTTGTGATGGAGTCTGCTCATGCTTTCCCCTATCCATGTCATCTCAGGTGCTGTTGAGGCAAAATGCATGTGTTTTATCTTCTTTAGAAAGTTTGAATTTTGTGAATCAAAGATGGAATACGTGAGCTCTCTGAGTACATTTCCATCTAAAGAAACACTAACCAGAAGAATCAAAATCACTGCAAAGCTGGGTGGTACAAACTTTTAGTCCCAGACTCTTAAAAAGCTGAAGCAGGAGGATCAAAAGCTACAGGGCTGCTTTGGCTATGGAATGTGTTTTAGGTTAGCTTAGGCAACTTAGTAAGACCTTGTCCAAAAAGTCAAAAGATGACTGTGGATGCAGCTCAGTGGTAGAGTGGGCATACAGTATGCAGGACAGCTTGGGTTCAATACTTTGATACTGTGAAAAGTAAAAATTATGCTTAACATGTAGCAGATCCAAGTATATGAGTTTTAAAGGAAATTTATTTAATGTATCTAACAACTTGTGAGGTTGATATTATTGCACACTTTCTTTCTTTTCTCTTCCTCCTCCTCTTTCTCCTCCTCCTCCTCTTCTTCCTCCTCCTCCTCCTTCTCCTCCTCATCTTCCTCCTCCTGTAAACAGATTCTCTGAGTCATTTAAGTTCAACCTGGCCTGGGCCTTTGAATTTTTCTCTCTCAGCCTCCTTTGCGATGAGAGTACAAACATATGTCACTAAATCTAACCTATTTTCTCCATTTGTCAGAAAGAGAAACTGAGACAAGTCTATAATCTCAGAGGAGATTCCAAATGAACCCCTGACAAAGGTTAATAAATTGTATGTATTTGTTTCCCTAGGCTCTTGAAGTATTTGCTTTTATTAAAGAGCAAAGAAAAAGAATTACAGAGAATAGAATGGAGAGTTATTGAAGGGAATAAACTACCAGTATGCATAAACACACACATGCACACACATGTGCACACATGTGTACACACATATATACATGCATACATACATGCACACACATGCACACATGTGCACATACATGCATACACGCATGCACACACATGCGCAAACACATACACATGCACACACACACACACACACACACACACACACACATGCACACACAGACAGAAAGACATGTTCCCTTACTCCATGAAACAGCTACAGAATGGGAGAATGCCTTCCTCATGTGATGGAGAATAATCATGGACAGATGGCTTGGGTGGTGTGATGTGGGAGGAACTTCACAAAGCATTTAAAGTCAAGAAATGGAGGAGGAGTTCAATAGCCTCAGATAGAAAAGTTGAGTCAAATTTTGATTTTTGCAAATTGTTTGGAAATAAGCAAATATCCACCATTTTTTTTCCTTTTACTGCTCACATGTGTACAATGGGTGTCCATTCCACGTCTTCAATACCACAGGAAGAGCTTGGTGGAGAACTTGGTGGATTCACTTTTATCTCAGCTTGGTTGACTGCCTGTCAGGGGATACTAGCTCTCAGAGAGGAGGAAGTTAAGTTTAGAAAATGAAGTAATTGTTTCAAACCACCAAACAATCATTTGGTGACTGTGTTCAGCATGGTGAATTTTTATTTTTATCCACAAGGAGTAGTTTTAGTCATGAAGAGACTAGAATATGGACAAAACCACACACGTTAAAAAACTCATAAATTCCAACACAATTGCAATGCAAAGTGTTAATTAACTTGAAGCCTGTGCTATCTCATGGGGTAATAGCATTGTATTTTTTCTGTGGTTAGAGAACATTTTACTAATAATTTGAATTTATATATTCACTGTAGGTGGCAGAGTGAAAACTTAACAGAAAATTTGTGTGATTTGAAACATATTATTTATAAACATTTATGAATACCATACTCTGCCTTGAGATGTAAACAGCCAGATGTTACCCTCATGTAGTCATTGTAAATTATTAAAATTATGCGTATGACTTACTGCATCAAATAAATATGCTTTTCTATTTAAAAAGAAACTTAAATTGAGACAAGAAAAGGACAAGATATGCAGGTAAAATTTTTTTTAAAAAGGTTTATTTTACTTTGTGTGTATTGACATTTTACTTGCACAAATGTCTGTGTACTACATGTAAGCAGTGTCCACAGAGGCCAGAAAGGGCCATTGAATGTCCTGGGACTGGACTTACAGATGGTTGTGAGCCACTGTGTGGGTGCTGGGAATAGAACCCAGGCCCTTTGGAAGAGCAGCTCATGCTTGCAATCCCAGAGCCATCTCTCCAGACTCCATGAAACACTTCTTTAAAAAAGTGGTGTGGAGCTCCTAAGTGTGGATTATTGAGGTAGACCATAAAAACTCCTGATGCTTACAGGATGAACCAAGAGATGGTGTGTAGCCAAGGCTCCAGGGTAGCTAGAATGATGAGTTTTGCAGACTCGATTTGAAGCAGCAAATCCATTTGTGGAAACAATAGGAAGCATTACCAGTGATAAGAAGCTGTAATTCTTTTCATGCAGAAAAAAATATTTTAAAAGCCCTTCTGTGAAAAAGACTTTCTAAACAACTACTTTGCATTACATCCCACCTTCACGTGTGCTCTGAAATATCAACATAATGGGAGCTTAGAGAGTCTTAATTTCCCATTTGAATCTATGGTAATATTGCACCTAGTCTCGTTAAATAAAACGAGTTTATTCATGCAGATATTGGTGATCAATGGCATGCTAAGTGATCATTCTTACAAGATGTGAACTCATCCTAAGGATTCTGATCTTGTTAGGGTTTGCAACCCCATAGGAAGAACAACAATATCAACTAAATAGACGCCTCAGAGCTCCCAGGGACTAAGCCACCATCCAAAGAGTACACATGGATATAATCATGGCTCCAGCCCCAAATATGTAGCAGAAGCTGGTCTTGTCAGGCATTAATGGGAGGAGAGGCCCTTGGTCCTGTGAAGGCTTGATGCCCCAGTGTAGGGGAATGAAAAGGTGGGGAGGCAGAAGGGAGTGGGGGAGTGGGTGGGGGAGCACCCTCATAGAAGCAGGGGGAGGAGGTATGTGATAGCAGGTTTCTGGAGGGGAATCTGGAAAAGAGAATAACATTTAAAATGTAAATTTAAAAATCCAATAAAAGAAAAAATGTAAGAATAAATTGTCTACAGCAAAAAAAAAAAAAAACCAAAAAAACAAAAACAAAAAAAACAAAAAACAAAAGCACCTTTCCCTTATCTGTCTTTGCAGCTATCATCCAGATAACCAGCCATACTCAGTCCCCACACATACACACTGCACAGCACACAGTAGTTAGTAGCTGCTGAACTCTAATGCCTGGGGCGTCCATTTTTCTGTTGTTTCCTTCAGAGGCTATGAAAATCAGCTGACAATCATGACCTCTCCACCCTGACATTCCTCTACACTGGGGCATCAAGCCTTTACAGGACCAAGGGCCTCTCTGCTCATTGATGCCCAACAAGACCATCCTCTGTTACATATTGGGATGGAGCCATAGGTCCATCCCTGTGTATTCTTTGGATGGTGGTTTAGTCTCTGGGAGCTTTGTGGGGTCTGGTTGGTTGATATTATTGTTGTTCTTGTGGGGTTGCAAACCCATTCAGCTCCTTCAGTCCTTTCTCTAACTCCTCCATGGGGTCCTCTTTCTCAGTTCAATAGTTGTCTGTGAGCATCTACCTCTGTATTTGTCAGGCTCTGGCAGTAAAAGGCCCTTGTTTATCCTAAGTGTAAGTGCTATTAAGAAGCTTGGCCTGATAGAAAGTAGGTAGGTTATGGTGTTCCTGTGAAGGACCCTAAGGGCTCTCTCCAGCCTTACTCCCATCACCTCAGGTCAAGATTAGGCCAAGTACCAGCTTCCACCTCGGGTCAAGGCTAGGCCAAGACTTGCTAGGAAAATAAACCTCTTTTTTTTCCCGGAGCTGGGGACTGAACCCAGGGCCTTGTGCTTGCTAGGCAAGCGCTCTACCGCTGAGCTAAATCCCCAACCCCGAAATTAAACCTTTTGCGTTTGCATCAAACTCTGTTCTTAAGTCTTACATGGAGTGAGGGGTGGGGGGTTGTCTTGGTTGTTAAGACTTACTTCAAGCTTTACAGCAAAGCCTCTCAGGAGACAGCTTTATCAGGTTCCTGTCAGCATGCATTTCTTGGCATCCACAATATTGTCTGGGTTTGGTGGCTGTATATGGAATGTATCCCCCAGGTGAGGTAGTCTCTGGATGGCCTTTTCTACACTCTTTGTTTCATACTTTGTCTCCATATTTCCTCCTGTGAGTAGTTTTGTTCCCACTTCTAAAAAGGTCTTCCTTCTTCTCAAGCTTTATATGGTTTGTGAATTATATTTTGGGTACTCCGAGCTTTGGGGCATATATACCCACTTATCAGTGAGTGCATACCATGTGTGTTCTTTTGTGACTGGGTTACCTCACTTGGGGTGATATTTTCTAGTTCCATCCATTTGCCTAAGAAATTCATGCAGTTATTGTTTTTAATAGCCTAGTAGCTCTCCATTGTGTAGATGTACCACATTTTCTGTATCCATTCCTCTGTTGAAGGACATCTGGGTTCTTTCCAGCTTCTGGATATTATAAATAAGGCTGCTATGAACATAGTGGAGCATGTGTCTTTGTTATATGTTGGGGCATCTTTTGGGTATATGCCCTAGAGAGACATAGCTGGGTCCTCAGGTAGTACTATGTCCAATTTTCTGAGGAACCTCCAGATTGATTTCCACAGTGGTTGTACCAAGCTTGCAATCCCCTCAACAATGGAGGAGTGTTCCTCTTTTTCCTTATTCTTGCCAGCATCTGCTTTCACCTGAGTTTTTGATCTTAGCCATTCTAACTGGTGTGAGGTGGAATCTCAGGGTAGTTTTGATTTGCATTTCTCTGATGACTAAGGATGTTGAACATTTCTTTAGGTGCTTTTAGTCATTCAATATTCCTCAGTTGAGAATTCTTTGTTTAGATCTGTACCCCAGTTTTAATAGGGTTATTTTGTTCTCTGGACTCTAACTTCTTGAGTTCTTTGTCTATATTGGATATTAGCCCTGTATCAGATGTAGGATTGGTAAAGATCTTTTCCCAGTCTGTTGGTTGCAGTTTTGTCCTAATGACAGTGTCCTTTGCCTTACAGAAGCTTCACAATTTTATAAAGTCACATTTGTCAGTTGCCTAGCTGCTTTTTGACTGCATGGCTCAAAGTGACTAGGTTACTCTGGGCTGTTTGGCCACAGAGACTCACCCCTAAGATGACTGCATTAAGTCTTAAGATTGTTGAATGAAAGCCTCTCCCATGAATTTATGGCACAGGAAGACAACATTCAAGGGATGCCTCAGCTCCCTTAGCAGATACCTGTTACCTCCTGAATCAACACCCGGTGTCTCCACTGCCTGACCTCATCGTCTACCGCCTGACCTCTTTGCCTCCTGCTATCACTACCTATATCCGCACCTCCCCCTCCTCTGTGTTTCACAAAGGACACTCCCCCTACCTGAAAGCCTTAAAAGCTGTAACATTCACCCCAATAAACGAGACCTTGACAACAGAACCTTTGCTTGGTCTCCTTCTTCTCTTCACCCCCATTTTGGCCCACAGGTAGAAAGCCTCTTCGGGACCCTGAATAACTGGGTCCCCGCTGGCGGGGACAAGTGGCGCCCGAACACAGGGACCCCGAAGCAAGGCCGACTACAGGACGACGGAGATAAGAGAGCTGCAGCGGGAATCAAGGACTCTTCAGGCCGCATCGCTCGTGCGTCGCTGGAGAGGGAGGTAAGGACCGGTCGAATAATTGTCGTCTAATTGCCATGGGGAAGGTATTGTCTAAGGAGGCTTGTTTCATAAGAGAAATCAAGCGTTTACTCAGGGAGAGAGGAATAAGAGTTAAGAAAAAGGATTTAATCAAATTTTTTTGTTTCGTAGATGAAAAATGTCCTTGGTTAATTTTAAGTGGCCCCGATATTCAACCCCATACTTGGAATAAGGTTGGTCAGGAGATTAATAGGCTTTTGAAAGCCGGTGACCCAGTGTCCGCGGCTTTTTTCAGTTACTGGGGTATCATTAGAGACATTATAATAGATGCTGAGGAAGGAGGCGAGTGTCCGCCTCATAGCTGTTGCAGAGGACTTCTTACAAGCCTTGTGGCCAGCGTCACATAACAGTGAAAAAAGAAAACGGGGTGCCGCATTCTCCCAGCCCTTCCATTGTTATTGATATGCCTGGGGATGAGGGAAATCCCTCATCCAAAGCCTTACGCTCTCTGGAAGATCCCAAGATATCCAAAAATTCAAAAACCATTTATCCTTCTCTTAAAGAATTTTCTGGGAAAAACAAATGCTCTGAGTCAGGTCTAGATCCCGCCTCCGAGGCCGAATTAGAGGAGGAAGCTGCCAGGTATGAGAAAGAGAGACATGGTCCCGAGCCACAGGAGACTGGGGTCTTCTTCACTCGGAGGTCTGGGCCTGTCTGCCTCCCACCTTATCTACCCCCTATATCGTCAGCCCCACCTGCACCTCTACCGGTCGCACTAGTGGAGGAACTGATTCAGACTAAGACTGCACTTCAAGCACAAATTACTGGGCTTAAACAGATCTTACACCTACAGCAGGAATTGGGGGATCTTACATTAGAAATCCAGAATTTACAAGAGACCATGACTAAGGGACAGTATGCCCAAAAAGGGCCAGCTAAGGCCAGTAGAAAACCCCAACCAAAACTAACTTTCCCAGTTATGACTAGGGCACGCGCCAGACAGGCCAGGGATGAGTCTGAGTTAAACAGTACTAGAACACTAAATAGGTTGGCCAGAGATGAACGCGAGCCAGACAGTACTAATCGTGACCATAATGAGGAGCAAGAAAGTGAAGAAGAAAATGACTATGAGGAGGGACCCTCAGATTCGGAAGAGGAAAGCCCTGATCAGGATGAGGGTGGGACCTCGTGTCCCGTATACAAGAAACTTAAACTCAAACACATAAAGGAATTACATTCAGCTGTTAAAAATTATGGTATGAATGCCCCTTTTACCTTGGCTATCCTAGAAGGACTTGCGGGGTCTGGGTATTTGACCCCTAGTGAATGGACCAAGGTAGTACAATCTGTCCTCACTAGAGGACAATATTTGACTTGGAAATCTGAATTTATTGATAAAGCGGAGAGCCTTGCTGCTAGAAACAGAAACAATCCCTTAAGTAAATCTGCTTCCTGGACGGCAGATAAGCTATGTGGGAGGGGCTCATTTGCCTCTGAGGAAAAACAGCTGGGGCTGTCTCCCGGTGTGCTCGCACAAACAGCGCAGGCGGCTTTGTCCGCTTGGAGAGCAGTCCCCGCTACAGGGGCGCTCACCACCCCCTTAACTAAAATAATCCAGGAGGCACAAGAGCCCTATGCTCAATTTGTAGGAAGACTACAAGAAGCAGCTGAAAGAATCCTAGGTCAAAATGAAAGTGAAGGGCTTCTCGTTAGACAGCTTGCTCTCGAAAATGCTAACTCAGCGTGCAGAGCCGCACTTCGAGGCAAGACCAAAGACCTTGATATCCCAGGCATGATTAAACTTTGCAAGGATGTCGACTCTTTTTCTCACCAAGTATCTAAATCTATCAGCCTGGCAATTGGAGCTGTGTTCCAAAGAGCTGGAGATTCTGGTCACCCTAGAGGCAGAACATGTTTCAAATGTGGACAACCCGGTCATTTTGCTAGAGAATGCAACACCCCAAAACCTAGCCAGTCCCCCAACCCTGCTGGATGGTCCACTGCCCCGAGGGTTTGTCCCCGCTGCAGGAAAGGCCGTCACTGGGCCAGGGAATGTCAGTCTAAGACTGACATTAGTGGACAAACCCTCCCTGCGGTCCAGGGAAACGAGCGGGGGGCCCCACAACGGGGCCCCTATCCACGGGTGACCACACGCCCCCAAGTGCAGCATCAAGCTTCTGCAATGCCAACTTATCCCGGGCAACAGCAGGAAGCGCAGGAGTGGACCTGTGTTCCTCCACCACCAGGATTATAACCCCTGAGGAAGGGACTGTTATCATAGAATCTGGAAAGTTTGGGCCCCCGCCGCCTGGCATGTTTTTCCTAATAATTGGGCGAGCCTCGAGTGCTCTTCAAGGACTTGTCATCCTTCCCTCTGTAATAGATGCTGATTATTCTGGAGAGATTAAATTTCTAGCCACCGCCACGAGGGCCTTTAATGCTTAGAGCCGGACAACGCATTGCACAGGCCTTACCACTTCCCTTTATGGGGCAGTTCCTCATAAAGTAAAGGGGCGTGGTTCTTCCTCCCTGGCTCTTCAGATGTTTATTGGGTTCAAAAATTAACTGATGAAAGACCCATGATGTCTCTTTGGCTTGATGGCAAACAGTTTCAGGGCCTTTTTTAGATACAGGGGCGGATGCAACGGTGCTCTCCTCTAGACACTGGCCCTCAACCTGGCCCCTTAAGGCTACTGCCACACATTTAAAAGGGATAGGTCAAACACAGGATACACTCCAAAGTTCAAAGCTCCTGACCTGGAAAGATAAAGAGAATAATACAGGCACAGTTAGGCCATTTGTAGTTTCTGGACTCCCTGTTAACCTCTGGGGAAGGGATATTCTTTCGCAGATGGGAGTGATGATGTGTAGTCCCAATGAGGTCATTACTAACCAAATGTTAAGGACAGGGTTCCTCCCTGGAAAGGGATTAGGTAGAAATGAACAGGGAATCACAGAACCCTTGACTCCCACGCCCAAAACAGATAGAGGAGGTTTAGGAGCAGACCTTTTTTCATAGAGACCGCTGTTCCTCCTGCACTCCAGGCTGATAAAATATCTTGGAAGTCAAATGATCCAGTCTGGATCGATCAGTGGTCCATGCCTCAAGAAAAGGTTCAAGCGGCCCTACAGTTGGTGCAGGAACAATTATTGCAAGGGCACCTTGAACAGTCCACTTCGCCTTGGAACACCCCTATTTTTGTCATAAAAAAGAAAAATGGTTCTTGGAGATTGTTACAAGACCTTAGAGCGGTTAATAAAACTATGGTCCCTATGGGGGCCCTACAACCTGGCTTGCCTTCTCCAATAGCTATTCCTAGAGACTTTTATAAAATAGTCATTGATATAAAAGATTGTTTCTTTTCTATTCCCCTCCATCCGGAGGATTGTGCCCGCTTTGCCTTTTCTATCCCTGTCATTAACCATGTGGGCCCTAATCCCCGCTTTCAGTGGCGAGTGTTACCACAGGGGATGGCTAATAGCCCCACCCTGTGTCAAAGGTATGTGGCCCAAACTATAGATCCAATAAGGCTGCGTTTCCCCTCCGCTTACATTATTCATTACATAGATGATATCTTGGTTTCCTCTGCTTGTTTACAGGAAACTCAAAAACTAGCCCAAATTATTGTTTTGGCTTTACAAAAAAGGGGTTTCACTATTGCCCCTGAAAAAATTCAGACGCAATATCCCTTTCTGTTCCTTGGATTCCAATTAGAACCTACATCCATTTATTCTCAAAAGCTAACAATTAGAAGATCGCAGCTACATACCTTAAATGATTTTCAAAAACTTTTGGGTGATATTAATTGGCTTAGACCTTACCTTAAGCTAACCACCGGTGATTTAAAACCTCTATTTGCTATTCTGAAGGGTAGCCCTGATCCTAATTCCATTAGGGCTCTGACTCCCGAGGCTGAAAAGTCCCTACTAAAGGTTGAACAGGCTATCAGCCAACAATTCATAGGTTATTTCAGCCCCTCCAAGACACTGTATCTGATCCTTTTTGCTACAAGGTTTACACCCACAGGCCTCCTATGGCAAGATAATCATCCACTAATGTGGATCCACCTGCCTGCAACTCCCCCTAAAATACTTCCTACTTATCCCTCCTTAATTTGCCAGACCATTTTCTTGGGGCTTAAGCTGGCTACTCGCCATTTTGGCCGTGATCCCGATATTATTATTTCTCCATATTCACAGGAGCAGCTTGCTTGGCTGCAGCACAGACATGATGACTGGACAGTCCTGCTGTCTATCTATCAGGGAACATTTGATACTCATTTACCAGGAGATAAATTATTACAGTTCCTCCATGTTACCCCCTTTGTCTTCCCAAAGGTTACACATCTGAAACCTATACCAAATGCCTTAACTGTTTTCATAGATGGATCTAAGAATGGAAGGGCCTCCTTTGTTGTTGAAGATCAAGCTTTTTTTGTCAATACCCCATACGCTTCTGCCCAATTAGTAGAACTTTATAGTGCTTTAGAAATATTTAAATTAATAAATCAATCATTTAACCTTTTCTCTGACAGCCATTATGTAGTCAGAGCTCTCCAAGTCTTGGAGACTGTCTCTACTATACAACCCTCAACACCTACCTTTAAACTATTTTCAGAAATACAAAAACACATAAGGGCCCGGCCAAACCCATTCTTTGTGGGCCATATCAGAGCTCACTCCAATCTGCCCGGTCCTTTAACCAAAGGTAATGATTTAGCCGACAAGGCCACTAGGCTGACAATGATTGCTTCTCTTAGTGATTCCTTACAAGAAGCACAGATGGCACATTCACTCCATCACCTTAATGCTCAAACATTGCGGCTTAAGTACAAAATTACTAGAGAACAAGCCAGACAGATTGTCAAAAATTGTAAAAACTGCCTGACCCTACTTCCTGAGCCACACATTGGGGTTAATCCCAGGGGCCTTATCCCGGGAGAAATATGGCAAATGGATGTCACCCATGTCGCATCTTTTGGAAAACTAAAATTTGTACATGTTACCATTGATACCTTTAGTGGGTTCATATGTGCCTCTGCACACACAGGAGAGGCCACAAAAGATGTTATTGCTCATATGCTCTACACATTTTCTGTTATGGGACAACCCAAAATGCTAAAAACGGATAATGGGCCTGGCTATGTTAGTCATAAATTTAAACAATTTTGCTCCCAATTTCAAATAAAACATATTACAGGCATACCTTATAACCCTCAGGGACAAGGAATTGTGGAACGAGCACATCAAACCCTTAAGAATACACTGTTAAAGCTTACTGCCCAAGAAACTCTTTATTCTCTTAAAGGCAGCGCAAAATTTTTATTATCCCATGCCCTTTTTGTTTTGAATTTCTTAACTTTGGATAATCAAGGGCGTTCAGCCGCCGATCGCTTATGGCACCCCTCAACCAAGATGGATCACGCTCACGTTCTTTGGAAGGACCCCCTAACTGGACAGTGGCAGGGTCCTGACCCTGTGATAGTCTGGGGAAAAGGGTCCGCCTGTATTTATAATTCTAAAGAGGGGGGAGCCAGATGGCTCCCTGAAAGATTAATAAAGCTTTACAATAAATTTCAAACAAATTCCAAGATTGATAAAGCCTTATAACAAATTCCAGGGTGGCGCCTGAGAAAAATGCATGTTTTCTTTTTCAGAACAATGAAGCTCTACTGGATTCTACTGAAACTTCTCTTTCTAACTGTGCTGACATCCGGAACGTCAAGCCCCTATCAGATTTGGAATTATACCTGGGTAATTATAAATGAGGCCGGAGATACTGCCTTTACCACCTCCCATACTGGCCCTAACCCCACCTGGCCACAATTAACTCCAGATTTATGTAAACTAGCTGCAGGAGGAAATTCTTACTGGGGCCTCGCAGACAAATACTTACCCCTAATTGAAGCCCCTCATGGGTCTAGTTTTAATGAAAGATATGTCGGTTGTGACACTGTCCATCGGCGCACCAATATTAGGGAAACTGACTTTTATGTCTGTCCTGGATCCCACAGAGACCGCTCCCTAAACTATAAGTGTGGATACAGGGATCAATTCTATTGTGCCTCCTGGGGGTGTGAAACCACAGGAGACGCATACTGGAAACCCACCTCCTCTTGGGATTATATCACAGTAAAAAAGGGGTGGCACAATTCTAACAGAAACAGTACCCTAACCCAGGAATGCCGGAACACTGAGCCTTCCAAGGGCTGGTGCAACCCTCTTACAATAACTTTTACTGATGCTGGGAAAAAGATCACCCCAGAAAACTGGCATAGGGGGTTTGAGTGGGGTCTCCGGATGTATATTGCCAATAGAGACCCCGGAGTAACCTTCAAAATTAGATTATTTAAAACCACCCCCAACTTACATAAGGCCTCCATTGGGCCTAACCCTCAATTGCATAGCCAGGGTTCCTTGCCACCCAGGGTGGTGACTCAGCCCCCCTTTAACACCTCTAGTCCTCCAACTACCCTTTTTCAGCCCACCATACCTGTTGGGCCTATGTCCCCCACGAGCCTGATTTTATCTGTTCTTAATGCCTCAGCTCTTGCCTTGGTATATCATGAACAGGAGACAAATACCTCTATTTATGAGGAATGCTGGATGTGTTTTTCAGCTAACCCTCCTTTCTATGAGGGTATAGCCACTTTTGGCAACATCACATATACTAATAACACTGGTGGTCTCTCTTGGAACACCATAGAACTCACTATCACAGAAGTCTCAGGGATAGGAAGCTGCCTCCTCGGAAAGAACATGCTCCTCCCTAAACAATTATTAGAAATATGTAATCATACCATAATCGTTGATAATCAAAATACATATTTACAAGCCCCCAAGTATACTTATCTAGCATGTTCCACTGGTCTAACCACATATGTTATAACATCTCAATTTTTACAGACTAAAGATTACTGTGTGCTGGTTCAATTATTTCCCAGACTCAGCATACATGAGCCAGAGACTTTTCTTAAATTCTGGGAAAAGGGCTCGGATATGCCTCACAAGGTAAAAAGAGAACCAGTAACTGCCATCACTCTTGCGGTTCTCCTAGGTCTAGGGGCCGCAGGTGCAGGCACTGGCATCGCTTCCCTCGTTACTTCCCATCAATACTATAACCAGCTTAGTGAAGCCATAGATAAGGATATTGCTGAATTAAGAGATGGATTAGCTAACTTAAAAGACTCAGTTGCCTCGTTGTCTGAAGTAGTCTTACAAAATAGAAGAGGCCTAGACTTAATCTTCCTACAACAAGGAGGACTTTGCGCAGCCTTAAAAGAGGAATGCTGTGTTTATGTAGATAAGACTGGACTTGTAGAAGACAGTCTAAAAAAGGTGAGAGATAGCCTAGAAAAACGTAGGGGAGAGAGAGAACAACAAGAGTCTTGGTACCAAAACTGGTTTTCTACATCCCCATGGCTCTCTACCCTGTTGTCCTCAATTTTGGGACCCCTTGTGAGCCTACTTTTGTTGATTTCCTTTGGTCCTTGGGCCTTCCAACGACTTACACGCTTTATTAAATCACAAATAGATTCTGCTTTGCCTAGAAATTCTGTTTCAGTACATTATCATCGCTTGGAGACCGGAACAGCTGAGGAGAACCAGAGAGACAACGAACAAGATGAGGTGCCTACAACATATCGGGAGAGGCTCAATTTCCACAATCTCTTAAATTAATGTCATCTGGCCCCTACTCTTTCGCCCCTGGGCTCAAGTAAGAGGAATGAGAAGATGATCCAATGTAGCTATCCTCAGGGACGGGCAACTTCCTCTGACCCTTGACCAATCTAAGACAGGAACCTTGGGGGCGACAAGGTGATCCTATGACGGATAAGGCTGGGGTTCGAGAGGTCGATCCTAAGACAGAGGTGGCTACACCCCGTTTAAACGTACGGGCCGGTCAAATGCTTCTCTGCCCAGTTTCTCCCCCAATAAACACACACGTATAGCCCAGAACGGTGTGTTACAACATAAGTTCATTTGTAGCCATTGGGGTGCAGTCCTAACTGCAAGAGTGGCTCACCATGGCCGAGCTGGGCACTCTGTGAGGCATGTCTGATCCCTCTCAGACCACTACTTCCACCTAATGGTCTTTTATAAAAGAAAAATGGGGGAGATGCACGGAGCCGTATTAGATTTGGGCCTAGCTGCTTTTTGACTGCATGGCTCAAAGTGACTAGGTTACTCTGGGCTGTTTGGCCACAGAGACTCACCCCTAAGATGACTGCATTAAGTCTTAAGATTGTTGAATGAAAGCCTCTCCCATGAATTTATGGCACAGGAAGACAACATTCAAGGGATGCCTCAGCTCCCTTAGCAGATACCTGTTACCTCCTGAATCAACACCCGGTGTCTCCACTGCCTGACCTCATCGTCTACCGCCTGACCTCTTTGCCTCCTGCTATCACTACCTATATCCGCACCTCCCCCTCCTCTGTGTTTCACAAAGGACACTCCCCCTACCTGAAAGCCTTAAAAGCTGTAACGTTCACCCCAATAAACGAGACCTTGACAACAGAACTTTTGCTTGGTCTCCTTCTTCTCTTCACCCCCATTTTGGCCCACAGGTAGAAAGCCTCTTCGGGACCCTGAATAACTGGGTCCCCGCTGGCGGGGACATGCATCCATTTCTGTATCTTCAACTCTACTCCATTGATCTACCTGTCTGTGTCTGTACAAATACCGTATAGTTTTTTTAATCACTTATTACTCTGTAATAAAGCTGGAGGTTAGGGATGGTGATTCCCCCAGAAGTTCTTTTATTTTGAAAATGAGTTTCCTCTATCGTGGGTTTTTTGCTATTCCAAATGAATTTGCAAATTGCTCTTTCTAACTCTCTGAAGAATTGAGTTGGAATTTTGATGAGGGTTTCATTGAATCTGTAGATTGCTTTTGGCAAGATGGCCATTTTTAGTGTATTAATCTTATCAATCCATGAGCATGGGAGATCTTTCCATATTCTGAAATCTTTGATTTCTTTCTTCAGAGACCTGAAGTTCTTGTCATACAGGTCTTTCAGTTGCTTCCTTAGAGTCACACCAAGGTATTTTATATTATTTGTGACTATTGTGAAGGGTGTCATTTCCCTAATTTCTTTCTCATCCTGTTTATCCTTTGAGTAGAGGAAGGCAACTGATTTTAGTTAATTTTATATCCAATCACTTTGCTGAAGTTCTTTATCAGGGTTAGGAGTTCTCTTGTGGAATTTTGGGGTCACTTAAGTATACTATCATAGTATCTGCAAATAGTCATATTTTGACTTCTTCCTTTCTAATTTGTATCCCTTTGATCTCTTTTTGTTCCCTAATTGTTGCAGACTATTTTCATGTGCACTGCCCTCAAATGGAGCTCACAGTTAACTCCATTTGAGCATGTCATCATAGAGTCCCTGCCATCAGACTTTTATGGCTGAACCATCTTAATCTGCTTCATTAATTGTGACATGTTTGCCATGCAATTGCTTGTGCTCTGACTCTTTGGACAATCATTCTTTTGTTGCCAATAGCTGGCTTACTGAGCTACTGTTTTTGTTTGACATAGAATTCTGGTGTGTCGTGATATAAACAACCGTGTGACAGCAGTGACTTATTCTCATGGAAAAGGGTGGATGTTTTCTTAAATGTAAAAAAATCATCCTCATAGAAAGTACTCATGTGCTGAATGGTCGAGTGCTTTGCCTTCTTGAATAGGACAGGAACTAATTACATAGGTATTATTGTGAAATTAAGTGTCACCTGTGTCTAGCCAGAAGATAGTAGACAGCTTTCCACCTCATTGCCATTCTGGAAAAATATGATTGTGAAATCTGGCATAAAAGATTGTCTCCAAAGTGGAGACAGCAGATATACCTTTGTGGTGAGGCACTTGCCTGGCATGTGCAAATGTGTGAGGGCCTGGGTTTAATCCTCAGTGCTGAAAGGAGAGAGAGCAGAAAACACTACAGTGGGCAATGGGAGGTTGCTTGTCAAATTGTCAACACACTTCCAGTTATAAGATACATACACTGAAGAGAGGTGATACAGAACATGGTCACTGTAGCTCCTAATAATGGACTGCACAGTTGAAGTGTTCAGTGAGAGTGGATGATGATTAGTGTGACTGGGTAATTTTAGAATTCATTTGGGCAGCAAAACACCATATCATGTGCCTTAGCCATGTCTAAGACTTATTCAGTGATGACTCAGTAAAGGTGACCACAATTGAGAAGGTCAAACTGAAGAGATGAACAATGTGGGATTGGACCAGGCAATAGACTTTACATCGTTACCACCCATAAAATGATGGCGGTCTTTCTGTAGTAACAGTTCAGGTGCTATATGAGTAAAGCTACAAGCTTGAAGGCTGAAAATTGTTCATCTACTTCAGTCATTCCAGACAGAGATGCAGGGCCATCACAGACAGGCCAAAGATGCTCTTGTCTCCTCCTATGTAGTTTGTTGAAAAACAAAAATGCAAATAATTGTTCTTTATGGAATGCGTATCATTCAAGAGGCTTGATAGATGTGCCTTGGAATACTTTCAATATAGCTTCACGCTAGGATTTGCATCTGTTTGCAGAATAAAAGTGCTGCATTTTAGCTACAAATGACTGCATAGAGATTTCAGTCTGGATCCTCCTATAAGCCTGACACAACTTCTCGAATCTCGTTGACGACAAACTTGGACCATTGAGCAGGCACAGACATGAAGTGGGTTTGAAACAGTCAGGTTGCCTTTCAATAAGATGGCTCAGCTCCATCACCTAGTAACAGGGGGATGGGACTCGGGAAGCCACTAGCAACAAGGCTAGCTCTGGGTGGATCATCCTCCTGTAAGAGAAACCACTGCTAACTTGAATGCTGAATACTATGTACTTCAAAAAAGTAAGATCTACTGTCTCCAATTCTTATTACTACACATAGAATCTTGGACAAACAAGAAATCTGCAAAAACTCTGCCAGGCCACAGAGTCCCTCGCCTCCTAACCACACCAGGAGATATTAATTAAGGATGCAAATTTCAATTTTAACTCAATGTGGCTATTGTGTCTAGGCTTCAAGGAATAAGAATGCTTGGGCTTTTTGCCCCTAGCATAAGTCATGGTACATGATTTTGTTTTGCTTTAAGACAGGGCCTCACAATGTAGTCCTGGCCAGCTTAGAACTTGCTATTGAGACCAGGCTGGCCTTGAATTCACAGAGATCCACCTACCTCTTCCTCCACAGTGCTGGGGATAAAGACATGATCCAGCATGTGAGCTTACGGCTATTAAAACAAGTTTCCTGTCACTTTAAAAGCTATGTTAAAGCTTGCTATGGTGAGATGATTTATTTGTTCTTTTCTTTTTGGTGCATAATTAAAAAAAAACAACTAACCCACTCAACAGCCTTAAGGCACATTGCGCACTGTGGTTCTTACACAGACAGCCTTTGCTAAGAAGCCTCTTGTTCCTTTCCTTTCGCTGTCTTTTCTTTCTCTTTCTCCTATCCCCTGCTTCTTCTTTTCCTCTTCTCCCTCTTGCTCGTCCTTCTCCCAACCCCAAGTTCTGTAACTTTGTATTTCCTGATAATATTATGCAGAACACTCACAGACACTTCTCAAGCTACACTGGTGCCTTCTTCGTGGTCTGAGAAAGTGACTGTCCTTGCTGCCGATTAACCCCTCCCTATCCTGTGTGCTGACCCTCTTTCTCACTTCTGCCCTTAGGAACTTGGCTCTTGTACCTGGCTAGTTCCATGTTCTCCTACATCATCAGAATGTCCCTTCCAATTGCATCATTTTATTAGAGGACTGTCATCTTCCCACTGACATCTCTCAGCTCACTAGGTGTTCAGAAGCTGAAGGGATGAGAGTTATCAGGGCACAAAAGATCTTAGTCTCCACGGACGGTCTTGACCGAGTTATTGAAGCCAGGCAGCTGTGTTAGTTACTTCTTCATTGCTGTGCCTGAGTATCTGACAGGAGCAACTTAAGGGATACAAGGTTTATTTTGCTGCGAGGTTTCATAGACTCTCAGTGCACAATTGTGAGAGAAAGAAATCACAGAGACTGGTCTGTGGGTAAGCCTGTGGAATGGCTAAGGGCAAAGAATACAGCCTGGACTGAGGTAGGCATAGCAGACAAAGGCTTGCTCCTAGTGACATACTCCCAACAGCTAGGTCCCATCTCCTAAAGTAACTGTAGCCTTCTAATGTAGCCACGGTAGCTGGAGACAAAAGTAGTTAAAGCATTGGCCAGTGGGAGGGCATTTCAGAGTCAAAACACAACCTTGCCTTAAAACAATGAAAAGAGCGTTGTCTCACAAAGGTCCAAAGGCACAGTGTCGTGAGGCAAGGCTCCCTTCAACCCACAGGAAATCCTTCCTGCATAGTCTATCTTATGGTAGTGTGCTGGCACTCTCTAGGATCCCTTTGCTTGCAGACTCATTCACAGCTATGGTCACAGTTTCTGACTTTCTTCAGTCTGGAAGGGTACCAGTCCAGCTGTAGCACAGACCACAGTTCCAGTACGGCCTCCTAATTCACAATATCGACAACAACTCTATTTTCAAACATGGTCACAGTCTGATGTACTTGGGGTTATATTTCAGTACACCTTTGAAAAGAAACACAATCTTAGCCTCTAACAGAACATGAAACAGTTGTCTTGGATAGGAAATCAAGTAAGGTGGATGAGTTAGGATGGTAGTTCAGCTCAGAGGGATATCTTTAAGTAAGGTCCCTGACTACTTGGCTATCTCAGTCCCTGTCAGAACAGAGATGTTTGACTGTACCAGTTAGTTTCAGTTTTTGTTTGAAACTAATGAGTTTAACTCCATTTCAGTCACTGAATAAAATCTCTCTCCTCTCATCAGCAGATGGCTACCTCAGGAGCACACACCTCTTCCTGTGGAAATTGCTTTCCCTGTGAGAGTGGAAGATTGACACATGACTGTGAGTTGCATATTTTAAATGGTCACATTTTTACAGTCACACAGATGAGTTTTTGTTATATAATAAAACAATAAGACTGCAGGATAAGGCACTCTCAATCCAGATGCATGGCCTCTTTTTTTCAGAGCCATCGTAACTGAAAAATGAGGGTAGTCCCTAGAAACTACACTCACAAAAATGTCTTTCCTTTCTGGGGAAATATTTAAAGGCAACACCTGTGCAAACATGAGTTTCTGAGCTGCGTTTGTGAGTGCCAACATTTCACTCTTGACTCAGGCGAGCTAAGCAGGGGAAGGAAAGGACAGTCAAGTTCACATTTACAGAAGGAGTCAAGGGAACCTTTCCCTTAGTTACTGAGAAAAAGCCCTGGAGACAGGATTGGGACTCAGTTTCTCCAGTCCTTGTCTCTGGCTTGTCTGCAACACTTCACTTCCCATATGCATGGCTCTTTTAGGCCCCTTATGCCTCAATAGTCTCCTATGCTTCCCCCAACACCTATGCCTATTGGAATGGGATCAAATCCAAGGCTTTTGAGTTGCTTGTTTTTTTAATCCTTATGTGACATGTACAAGGGTTAGACTGAATCTGAGAGATGATGGCTACTCATCCAGTTGATTTACATGGGACCTAAAAAATATCATTTGTTTAAGCTATTCATTCTCCAATCCACAAATATTTATCAAGCCCTCACTGTATGTCAGGATGTGTTGTGAATTCTTCAGAATGATGAATATACAAGCAGTGACCTTCTGACTTTGACACAACCGCCAAGCGTCTCCTCCCATAAAAATGATTTAGAGCATGTCAGCCGTTCATATTCGGAGATGTGCAACCATGGGAATGTAGGAAACCAAGGAAGTCCATGGGTCTTTGAGAAGTGAACTGACACAGAGAAAGCACATAGTCAGGTGAGGCATTTTGGCAAAGGCCATCATGAGCAGTATCAGGGAGAGAGCTGCAGAACAGTCTGTGGCTGTAATACCAACTCCTACCTAGCCAGCTGCTCCGCAGTCATCCACAGAGTACTGTATGAACAAGTCTTAAAGATGCCATGTAAGTAACCATGTCTTAACACAACTGGGAGACTGCTACTGTTTCCCAGTGGAGAAAGGAGAGATGGGCATGGGACCAAGATCATGAGTGGGAATCTAGTCCAGGGAGTAGCCCCACTAAAGAGTGATTTCTAGAACTGTCATGGGCAGCTAGGAGGAGCGACAGCAGCCAGAGTTGAACACCGAGAGCTAGGAGCTGAATGCAGAAATTAGCCTTGTCTAGCAGAATGGTGGCTCTCCAACAAGCTGAAGACCCTGGACTGGGTGTATTGAGCTTAATCCTGCTGCACTGCTAAGTCTCCATGGAAGCACTGCAGAGATGTTAACTCACATGGGCCTCAGCCCTGCAACAGGTACAGCCATTCCCTCATCTGCAGAGCAAGGGACTGAGACTCTGAGAGGGGAAGAAAGGTACAAGAAGCTTTGCAACCAGCAGGTAGCCTGGCTGGAGGGAAACCAGAGGTCTGTGATTTGAATCACAGTGCTGAGCAGTTTGAAAGCATGAAGGTCTGGCTTGGAGGTTCCATTGGTCACCTGATAATCAACACTTGGCTGCTGTGTGGATCCTTGCTCCTGATACTGGGAATAAAACTGAACAATAACAACAAAAAACCCCAAAAACAACCAAAAAAACAGTGAACACTACATCTGGGACTTTGGCTTCAATGAGAGGGAACACACAAGCTACTAGAAAACAACAACCAATGCACAATGAGATATTAGCACTGAGCTGTTCAATCTGGTGGCCAGTGTGATTCAAGGAAACTAATGTTTTATTATTATTATTGATGATGTAGTGATGATGATGTTGGTGATGATGATGACATTATTTTGTGTTTTTTACACAGGGTCTCATTCTAGCCAGGTTGGCTTTGAACTTGCAGCAGTTCTCCTGCCTCAGTTTCCCAAGTGCTAGGATACTAGACATGAATTACTACATCTGGCTTCAACTGTATTTCATGTTAATTTTTTTATTGAAATTGATAATGGTACTTAATTCAGCTTTTGGGGAAAATTCATTTGAAGCACTCTGGGCCCGAGAACTTTCTGTTTAAATTGTAAATTGTATGGATTCTGAATACACTTAAATAATTTTTGCCTGAATCATTGGTGTCCCTAGTGAGACTTTGCTGCCAGCTTGTTATACCCAAATTTCAAAGGCTTTAAAAGGAAAGAATGAAAACAGTCACCACTAACTTACGTTGCTTGAGCGCAGAATTGATGGTAGTTTGAATATATATGCTGGGCTAAATGAAAAGGAGTGGTAAGGCTGATACTGGCAGTTTCTTTTGGTTTTGTTAAAAGGATTTTGTGCTGATCACTTTTATGTCAGCTTGACCAAAACTAGAGTCATTCTGAAAGAGGAAAGCTCAGCTGAAAAATGTCTCTAAGATTTGCCTGTAGGGAAGTCTGTTGTGCATTTTAGTTAGTGAGGCTGATGTGGGAGGGCCAGGATCACTGTGGGTGGTGCCACTCCTGGCCTGCCGGGGTCCTGTGTGCTGTAAGAAGGCAGGCCAATCAAGCCATGGGGTGTCTGCCCTGCCTTAGCTCCTTCCCCGACTTCCTGGACAGTGGACTTCAAGTTGTGAGATGAAGCAAGCCCTTTCCTCCCCAAGTTGCTTCTGCTCTTGGTGTTTTGTCATAGCAGTAAAAACCCCAAGAATGTTGAGAAACTTTAAAAATATTCTTTCTTGATGCTGGCACCAGTGAACAGATGAAGTGTTCTGCTTAGAAAATATTCTCTCTAGGGTGTGATGAGCAGAATAGAATAGGGTGACAAAATGCACAGAACTGGGCAGCTAATTTATTTATTTCAATTGAATTTGATTATAGCAAGACTGCTTGCCACGCAGGAGATCTACGCTTTTGGCAGATTTTCCTAGTATACAGCACAATATTGTCATTTACTGGCAAAATGTGGTACAGTCGATTTCTGGAATGCATTCATCTTGTGCAATTGTAACTTTATATCATTTGATTTTGAGTGAGTGGAACAATGGACCAGAAGAGTGCAACGGCTGAATGTTAGTGGCTAGACCACCAGCGAGCATGGCTGCTACTTTAGGCTGTGTAACTGGGTGGCAAGTGGAGGACATTACTCAGATGAAAGAACTCTTTAAGGAAGTGCTCAGTGCAGGGACCTAAGCACCTTTCATTTGGGAGCTGAGGGAAGAAGGGCGGATTGGCTGGGGTAGGCAAGCAGATGACGCAGAGCTAACTAGAAGATGCCAGGGAAAGCTGGGGCCAGACCCATCCATCAGTCTCAGAGGCCACAACAAAGAGGGGAGAATACTTTAAAAACGTGTTGCAAAGTCCTTGGATGGTTTCTCAGTGGAGTAGTCTTATGATTTGATGTCCAGAGAAGGAAGAGAGACCTGTGGATATGAATAGCCATGCTAGAGAGGACCCCAAAGCCCTTAGGGCACAGCCCTAAGACTTTCTGGCAAAGCTAAAATAGGGTAGAGAGCTGGACGGTGGTTGTACACCCCTTTAATCTCAGCACTCAGGAGGCAGAGGCAGATGGATCTCTGTGAGTTCACATCCAGCCCGGTCTACAGACTGAGGACAGCTGGGGCTGTTCCAAGAGACCCTGACTTGAAACAAACAACCAAACAACCAAATAACAATAAAAAAATAAGATGGAGTAGAAAATCAGGAATGGAACCGACATCTAGAGGTCAGGGGGTGCTACTGGAACTTTCACAGTTATGTGCCCTCACTTTGGCCTGGAGCTGGATTGGTCCTCATGTTTCAGATGAGGAACACCTTAAATGGGTGTTTATTGAATTAAAAATATTGATGGTAACATTGTTGATTCCAAGAAGACCACATTCTCATGCAAAATCCCACATCTGATTCATCCCATTTGGGAGCATTTTAGCAGTGGCTTCCTGAATGTAGCCAACATCCAACTTCCTTGTTGTAATCATATACATGGTCACTCTGGACTAAGGAAGAGGCAAGCATCAAGAAGCCAAATTCTTTGGTTGTGGCCTTGTGGTAGCTTCTTCTGAGATGCTGTTTGCTCATAGAGGTTAGGAGCTATTTATGTTCGATGAATGAGGAGAGTGGATGATGGTAAGGATAACGGTAAGGGTGATGTACAAAACTGGGAGACATCAGACAGCCTGGGACCAGACATATTGACTATTTTTGTGAAGAGGAACCAGGGTAGAGAGGAGACACTAAGCTGCTCCAGGGATCAGAGTGTGGTTCTCAAAGGCTGCTCATTTTCCAGTGTGTGATCTTGGGAAGCCGCACATTTCCCTGGGCCTTTGTTAGAAACTAAGGGTAAACTAGGTTTCCAAGGCCTTAAGGACTTTGGAAGCATTCTGCCTTCTGCCCTCAGGGTTACTTGTGAGAACAAAAGAATGTCCATTTATTTCATAATTTTCCTCCTTGGAATATTGAATTCCCACATCAATACTGTCTGCCTGCTGTCTATGTGTTCTGGGCAATTTACATCTTATTTGACCAAGTCTTTGCAACCCAACAGCAAAAATTAATCATAAAAATTTTATAATTGCTGTAAAGTAGGTTCAACTTTATATCCTACACTGGGTAACAAGCTAAACATACTTAAACTGTGCCTGGTACAATGAAAATATTGACTTAGGATTCAGAGGAGTAAATAGATATCTTAGAGTATAATTATCAAGAGGAAAAGGGGTCGCTAACCAAGTCACAACTTTATCATTTACATAGATCAGTTAGACATTATAATAAAAGCAAAAGACAATAACCTTCGGGTAGCTTTACTATGAAATTATTGTTTCCCCACAATGTTATCTTTGTGTGTCAGAGGAAAGTTCAGGAGATCAGATCAGCAAGTTAAGATCTCAGAACCTGTGGTGGTAATGAGTCCAAGACTGTCACCCTCAAGTGCTGTAATATTTCTATGCTGTCTCATGAAAACGTGAAGATGGCCGGTCTGAGTTGCACATAGGGTTGACATCTGAGTTCCCAGTGACTGCTTAGACAGAATTTTATAATAAGCTCCTCTGTCTCCCACCAGGCTCGACCAAGGACTCCTCTCAAGTACCAGGCTCTTGTTAGTTTTTGCTTTTCTCTCAGACAGATTTATCACTTAATCTTTGCTTACAAGTAAATAAATACTGTATTTGCTCTTTTTTTCCTCACAAGTTTTCCTTCAATGACTTACCTGTTGTGTTTGCTTTTCTTTGCATTTAAGGTGGTGCTGTCCCATTTCAAAGGCCTGTAGAGCCACAGTGAGTAATGGTCATGAGTTTTATTCTAAGTTAAGGAAGCATGCTGATGGATATTCTGAAGGTCATGACAGAGGTGACATTTCCTTTAATTTAGTTTTACTTATTTATTGGGGGAGAGGGACATGCCACTGTGTATGCATGAAAGTCACAGGATAACTTCGAGAGAGTCCGCTTTCTCCTTCCACTATCCAGATTCAAGAGGTCAAAGGAAGATCATCGGGCCTAGTGGCAGGTGGCTTCACCTAACTGAGCCATCTCCACAGCCCCAAAGGTGACATTTCTAGTAGATAGGGCAGTTGTTGTAAAGCATCGGTGAAGTAACTAATCTACAAGCTTTGAAATATGAAGCATCAACAGAGAGAGTCAAAGAAGTCCATCATGGCTAACTTTAAACCATTGCCGAAATCATTCAGATGACTTTGCTCACCTCTACTACAACCTCAGCGATAGCACAGTATTAAAAAAAAAAAAGAATACTTTGAATGTGGTGTCCAGAGCTGTGTACTGTGCTCTGATTTCAACATATTTTATTGAGGACTGACATGAGAAGCAGTCAGCATGTTCAGTCAAATGATTTCACATAAAGGCCGTGTTAAGAGTAGCTTGCCAAGTCCCTCTGTCATGCGGAATGTATATCCACAGACTCTCCTGCCAGATCTATCAGCTTACATTCTTCTCTCCTGATCTCAGTGTATCACAGGCCCTCAATCTTATCTTTCTTAACGCTATTTTTACAATGGTCCTGTACTTGTTGAAACATAATAATCTTTAACAAATATAATATTCCCTTATTAGTAAGAGAATGTGTTTATTACATGGTAAATAATATTTCACGTTGGGAAAAAAAGTCTGACTTCAAGATCTGCTTGCTTGTTTCCTGGACTAGCATTCTGGCAACTGCAAACATTCAATGGGAGTTGAAACTGGTGAGTTACCAACACTCCAGCACAAGGTCTTCTCTTGTGCTCTTACAAGGCTGAAGACGCCAAGATATATGGCACGGTAAAGGACTATGCACTGTGTTGGCCACATAGAATGGGATACAATATTTATATGTGTGTATGTGCGCAGGTTATCACACTTCTCCTGAAAAATGAGAAAAAGCAAGAAGAGTCAAGAGAAAAAAAAGGAGAGATTTATAAAATGAAATTTTCTCTGGAGCAGAGACAGCCCTGAAGAAATGGTCAATGAAAGATCCACGACACCTGGAGAGGAGAGTCAGGCACAGATGAGAGGCCAGAGCGGCTCTGGGCTTTTGCAAATGAGGGGGTGGTAAAAGGACCATCTGCATCACCATTGTTCTGAAGTCCCCACTATAGGGATTGGCAGGCAGTGGCAAAGAGATATGCAAGGAGGTGGGGGTGGCAAACAAAGCCCACCAGACTGCAGTAGCCCCTGAGGGCCTCCTCTCGGTAATTGTGATCCATTTCTTATCAATGGATTTGTGATGCTGGAGGCACAGGGCAGAGAAGCTTTTGTCTTCTCAAGAATAAAAATGTGCACTAAGTGCAACATTCGGAAGTCCTTAGGGGCGGAAGAGAAGCCTGCCGCACCAGGTTAGGTTGGGACAGCAAAGCACATAACACAGTTAGGGCTGTCCTTTCTTATGTGAGCTAGAGACAGCTAGGAAGATGTCATATCTGATCCCCATATCTGTTACCCAGCCACAGGGAATGTACAGTGCAAGCTGACTTAGCTTCCCCTACTTCAGACAGTTCGGCTTACTGACCCACTTCTTGCACACAGGGAGAATTTCACATAGTTACTGGAGGGTACTCTCTCTTTTCTTTCTTTATTTTTGCTTCTTCACTGATGATTTTTATACCTCTGTTAAAATGAAATGTTTATGTGCTTTAGCAACTGTCGTAAGTGTCCCTTGTCTACAAGTTGGTAAATAGTAAAAGAGACAAGGTGGTAAATACACCGTTTGCCCCTTTTCACCTCACAACGGCATTCATGCTGTCCACATGCTATAGCGAGTACCATGGTCACAGGCAGCTCTCCTATGTGCTGTTTAGAGGATGATTCTGGAAAAAAAAGAATAATGCATATGTTTGCACAAACATTTCCATTCTGCACAGTTCTCCTGGACATAAGAGACTACTGATGGCTTTTTAAAGGGGAATAAGAAACACTGAACCAAACAGTGTGATCAGAGGTTGCTCGCCTTGAGACTTACAAGGGTGGCCATTACTACTCTTCTCTGACCTCATGACATTCATCTGCAGCTTTTAAAAGGGCTATATCTAGCACTTGCTACAGTGTGTTATCACAGCTTTATGGCTATGAGTCTCTGGAAGACGAACGGCGTCTTTAAATGGCTATTGTGCTTATTTTAAAGAGCAGAACATTTTATGACCAAATTATGTTTAGCTTTAAGAGAGCAGATTTAGTACTTTCAGCTTCGACAGAATGTAAGAAGACTCCACATAGGTTATGAAAATGTCAAAGAATAGCACTGAAGCACACTGGCGAGGTTTTCCCAAATGTTTGCTCTCTAAGTACTGATTTAGGCATGGCTAGAGTTTAGCTGCCTGCTGGCAGTCACCCAGAAATGGGAGAGAGAGAGAGCTGCTGAGTATCCGTGGGAAAGCAGAGGGCTTTTCTTTCATGTCTCCTACTAGGAGAAGTCCTCGGGTTCCAAGTCAGTTCAGTGTCTTTCAAAGCCACTCGTACTTCTACTCTGGGTGCAGAGAGTAAACACGGGAGCACCCAAAGACCATTTTCTTTGTTTTTAAAGAAGTTTTTTGTGTAGTCATATGTTTAATACACTCTGCTATCCTCAGGTTCTCTCTGGATATTTTTGAAGAAAAAGGACCTCATGGATCCCAAGGTCTGGGAATATATATCTGTGCACAGATTTGCTCAGCACATGGAACTCTGGTTATCATCCCAGAACCACAAACAACAATACCAACAACAAAACTGATCACTTGACACACATGACCACAGTTATGTTCCCATACCTTGGCAGCACACCAGCTCAATCAGGAAGCTGTCAGAAAAGATACATTTTAGAAAACAGATATTAGAAAGCATATGGAATTAAAGGAAGATAAGAAAATAAATCCTAAGAAAATGGTGTGAAAGTAGAAGGGACATTGCTATGGGAATGTCCTGGGAACAGAGGAGCAAGCACTGGACATTCTACACGGAGGAAAGGAAAGAGCCTGGTTGCTATAGATGATTACGTCATGCATGATCTTCCAGATCCAGATCTTCTGTGAAACACAGAGAATATTGTTTGCAACATTTTCTATGTTTTCTTAAACTAGTCTTTTCATATGAATGAGGTGAGTCGCCAACCTCATCTGAGTAGGCTAAAAATAGAGATTTTAACATGCAATACACACTTGTCTAGTACAAGGTCAAGGGCAGGCAAGTAGGCTTGGAGTGGACACATCTTCACTGATGTCAGTGTGAGACTTCTAGGCCCATCCTATGGTAGGGAGTCTGTATTCTGAAGCAAGAAGAAAATAGAAAGACCTGTTGTTTTCAAAGAGTAGGAGGCTGTCCCAAGCCATTCTGTCCATATTCCAATTATGAGAACTCACTCATGTGAGCATCCATGTTCATAAGGAGTCTGGGAACTTTTGTGTCTAATAGGGAAGCCACGTTGCTGGGGAGAATAGGAGAGTAAGTGGAGTGCAGAAAAGATTTTTGAGAGTAGACAAGCATGTGTCTATTGCTGTGTCCTATTTTTATTGGACAGCTATATTTGATACCTTAGATGCAAAACCAAAAGCTTATTTTGTAGGTAGAAAAGTGCATTTTTTTCTGATGAAAAACTTAGTATGTTATTCCCAAGTTGCATTTGAATAGTTCAGTGCATGGATCAGAACTTCAATCCAAGCTGTATATTGGGTAACACATGCCTGGCCCCGGCTCAGGGTCGAGTATCCTTTCTCCTGGGTCTGAGAACACCGTCAGTGGCTGCACTGCTTGGGAGGTAATTGCTTGTATCTCTATAGAATGGCCTTGTCAGAGAGCCTACCCTCAACCTCACCAAGGCCTGCACACAGCCAGTGACGGGGCAGTTCTCAGTTCTTCTTGAGTCCACACTCTCTTAGACCAATTGTTTGTGCCTTAGTCTCCTGCTGTAGCTATATTCTTCCTCCACTTTTCCCTGCTGCCCCTGCCTTCTCACTTCCTCCCAGATGTTTCTGACGAACCCCACCTACTAAGCTTTTGTGTCTCAATTCCTGTATCAGAGCCAATTTTTAAGGAGGCTCAGCTGAGATACGCATAAGGGAGATTTTTATGAGAATTTGCTCAATCATGAGTGAACTATTAAACAATTTTATTGTGGTCACAGTGATTTTGTAGCAATATATAGGCATGTTTTTAGAACTTTGTTTTAGGTTAGACTATAATTTAAATTTATTTCTTTTAAACTTTTTCTTACATTTATTTTATTTATTTAGTTTGCCTATTTGTGTGTGTACATGTGTTAAATTTGCTTAACTTTAAATTTATTACTTTTAATTATCTTACATTTATTTGGTGTGTGTGGGTACACATCAGTGCACATGTGTGTGGAGGAGTGGTAGCCAAAGGGCAACCACTTGGCACTGGTCCTCTGCCTGCACCACAGGGGTCTTCTGGATCAAACTCTACCTGCTCTATTCAGCTGCCAGCATCTCTACCCACGGAGCCTTCCTGAAATTCTTAGAAATGATTTAAAGTTAGGCTTTGAGGACAAACTGGGAGATTAAATTAAAATTTAATTAAAATAACATAGGAATGTTTATCTAATATTCCTAGCATACATCCCTAAGGTACTGTTTAGCTCCTCACCATACTCCATGAAGCTATTGTCCATGGGAAATGTGCTGTGAGGCTAACACAGGGGAAGGGCTGCTGTTTCATTAAATATGTAGGGAAGACCACAGATACTGTTCTGAATGCAACTGAAGCTCAATGGTCTTGGGTTATCAAAAAGTGAGGGGGAAAATCACATGGGGTTCTTGTTCTTTAAATATCGGCCCGCACCCAGATAAAGCACACCAAACCAACACGGTTCCACATGGAGAGATTTAATAGGAGAACGAGACAAGGGGAAGGGACGAGAGAAAGAAAAGAGAAAGAGGGCAGAAGATGTCTGCCTTTTGTTTGGAATATGATGTAACTACTCTCAGGTGGAGTTGGGATTTGAGCCAAAAGGTTTACTAGGAATGGATGGCTGTTGCCATGGCAACAGTGACCAAATGGTGTCACTGCTGAAGGCAATTCCTGATACCAACAGCTCTTGCCCCCATAATGCACTAATCAGAGCAAGTACTGTACTATTCTAACCAAATGGTCATGTGACATCTTTCCTTGGGATTCATAATAAAGCTCATGAGATTGTTATAAGTTAATCTTACAGATATATCAGAAAAGGCAGTTTTCTTCTGATTACCTTCCCATTACATGATGTTAAGTATTCCCGTCATGTCTGTTCTGGTGAAGGCAATGTGGATCTTATAGCAGCTTTGTTCTAGAGCTACCAAGAGAAAATAATCTTTCGGCACTTAAAAAGAATGATGCATCTGTTAAACAGATGTTCAATATTATTTATTCTCAACCCAGTAAACAGATGCTTATTATATTTAGCTACCATATTATGGCAATCCTGGGAGAAAAACATTCCAAATAATGAATACAAAATGTGACTAAACGTTTGTTAGAGCATAATTAATGTTAAATTCCAGCAGTCTTAGAATGCCATGGGACTGAAAGACATCACAGGTCATCACAGTTGTCCGATCAGTTTAATTTTCGACGAACACATCTGGCTGGTTACTTGGAATGAATTCAGGTAGATTGCTGTTTTGTTTGCTTTGTATATAAGAAACAGCCCCACAAAGAAGAATGATAAACAACAAAAAAATTTTAATTGGTTTCTGAAGTATTGATCATGTGGTTACAGATTTTCAAACATGTTGACTCTAACGCCATATCGTACTGTAGTTCGCATGTAAATAAATTGCCATTTGCTTGGTCATAGAGATGATTTTCTAAATTTGAGGTTGCAATTGCTTTGCCTTCCATGGGGCCCCTGAATGTGCTTGATTTTTTTTTTTTTAAATTTCTCACGAACAACTTCTGCATACACTTAGCTCTGGTGTGGGTGTAGAGTGTTCTCCCTGTGTGAAAGGGTTCACTTCCAGCTGGACGATCTAAGAGATGAGGGAGCCACCAACGCTTTGCTTCTGAGTGTCTTGATGCATCCAAAGGTCAATGGCCTTATGAGAACGCAGGGCCCGATTAGAGGATGTGGGTATCTGACGGCTTCTGAAGGCCAGTTTGTCCCTGCTTCCTCTCTCTGTGCTTCTGGATACATTTGGGTGAGCATCTTTGTCCCCTTCCACTCCCCTCTACAGTACTTCTTCTTATTCCAAGCCAGCAATGGGACCAAGGAGGCATGGACTGAAATAACCAGACCTCACATCAAATCTTTTCTCCTAAAAAATTTCAATTTAATTCTTTTTTAAAATTATTGATGTTGGTTGAGACAGTATCTCCTCGTGTATCCCAGGTGATCTCAAACTTACCGCATCTACTTTGATCTTCTTTCCAAGTGCTGAGAGAGAATGTATCTTTACCCTAAACAAGTAATGTTAAAATATTTTTATTAAGTTCTAGTTAGTGTGTGTGCGCATGTATCTGCATGTGTGTGTGAGCGTGTGTGCATGATTGTGCCACAAATGTGTCTGAAGGCAGATCTTCTAGATGATTTTAGATCCTGCCAGGTCAATTTTAACCATCACAGCATCTGGCTTTTTTTATAGACAATGGTTTGCAAGGGCCTGTAGCTAAACTTAGGCTACTGTAGACTCAGAGCAGTTAGCAATTTGTCTGGTAGGTGTATGTCTTAAATTCTCTCTGATCTCTATGAGCACTTACTATGGACAACTGCCCTCTGATGGACAAAGGGTGCTGTGGTGTGTCCCAGTTCCTGAACTCAGAGATCATTTAAGTGTGTTTAGTCCTCATGGGGTAGGCATTCATTTCGTCTGATTCAACAGTAATCTCAATTTGATGATTTTCCATCCCTCTGTGTTAGATGGAGGCTATATTATTCTAATTAAGTTCTGACTTTTCTTGTGGTATAATATAAGATGGATAAGAGACACTTCCAAGACTTCTGGGGAGATGATTCTAAAAATAAACCGGAAGCATTGTTTTTATAAAAGAATTAGAAACTGAATAAATTAATTTAAACCACATTACTGAGCCAGCCAGTGGAAGCCTTGCCTCTGTCATCTGGTACAATTCTTAGACTCTCTGTCTTCTGTCTTACTGTGTGTTCTTGGAAAAACCTCTTCCTATATATTTATTTTATGAGGAAATTACATCAAGTCTATCTTATAAATGTACTAAGGAGAATCTAAAATGCCATGAGAGCTGGACGGGTGTCTAGTTTTCCTTGCTTACATGTGCCTTGCCCATTGTAGCTGAGAGGACATTCCTGATGACTTACCCCTGCTGCCCCTAGGTAGGGCTCTTCTTCCTTGCTCACAGCACTTGTATGGACTCTCAATATCAAGATGGGTTCTAGGGATGCTGGCAAAGACAAGCTAGGGGCAATTTTTGACCACAATTGCTTCCAGCTCTGGCTTTTAAAAATCAATTTCTAGTTCAATTCTGAACATTTATGCAGGAAATGCTTCATTATTTGTCATTATTTGTCTTCATTATTTGTCAAGTCATTTGCACTGGTGGTCATTAACATGGCTGGTTAGATTTCACTGGCCATTGCAAGCAACACCCGTTAGGAGCAATGGGGTAGAGAGAAATGCACAGGGGAAAAACAAAAATAGAAACAAAAGCAATGGAATTTCCACACCTATGAGTACCAACCATGTATGCTTCGGAGTGGCAGAGTTCTTGGTTGTCATCTACCCTGATTCATGCCTGTGGCTGGGGAGAAAATAGAAGTAGAGTAGATTACCCTGAGTCTCTTGTCAGGCCTAGAAAGACACAGTGGATGGTTTAAAACAACACTCTTGGTAGTTAAAGCAGAGAGTCTAAAGATACCCACTCAAAGATGATGGCAAAGCCAGTGTCTCTAAATCAGTTCTGGAGCTGATTTAGTTAGATCAGTGAGAAAGAGGCTAAGGAATTGGATTGAAGGTTCTCACTTTCACTAAAATAGCAAAACAACACAACAACAACAACAACAACAAAAACCCCAAAACCAAATCTAATTTAAATAGGATTAATGTGTCAGTCGCTGTTCTATTGCTGTGAAGAGGCACCATGACCATAAGACCATTCTTACAAAGGAAAGAATTTAATTGGGGATTTGCTTACAGTTTCAGAGATTAGGTCTGTTATCATCATGGCAGGGAGCGTTGGCAGGGAATGTGGCAGCATGCAGGCAGATAGTCCTGGAGAAGTAATTGAGAGATAAAGCCTGACGTGCAGGCAAAGAGAGAGCAAGACTGGACCTGTCGTAGGCTTGTGTAAGCTCAAGGTCTACCCTCAGTGATACACTTCTCCTAAAAGGCCACATCTCCCAATCCTTTCCAACAGCTCACTCCCTGGTGACTGACTACTCATTCAAATCACTGAGCCTGTTGGGAGGGGGCCATTCTTCTTCAAACCTCCACAATTAACATCCTCAATTTCATTCAGGACAAGTAAAGTTCTGCACCAGATTCTCTATACAGATGTTCAGAGAGAAGAACAAGATAATGTTAAAGTAAAATTGCAAATGATTTATTCTTAATATATATGAATTAATCTGGCAACTGTATTTATTTTATGTCAGTCCCCAGTAACCACATAGATAAATCAATATTTATTTAAAATTGCACCTCAATAGCTGAGCAATTAAATGATCTACCTTTACTTTCTATGGTATTATGTTTACGTCCCAGCCCCACCCCATGATACTTGCATATTATTTTTGATCTGGTTCTTCGGACCCATTTTCCATGTCTCCAATCCCCCCATCCGGCCACTGATCTGACTCTCCCTCTCTCCCTCCCTCCTTCCTCTGTTTGGTAGACACCATGTCCTATTCTCTATTTTGCCTAGTCATTGGGTGACCAACATTTAATGACAAGACAGAATAAAAGGTAAGAATTATTTACACAAACTTGAGACACGTGATTCTTGGTGTAAGTATTACAATGTTGTATCCTGATTGAAATAAGAGGGAAGAGAAATCAGAATTTGATTAACCCAAAGGTAAACTTTAAATAGTGTACAAAAACATTAATCTTACATACAATTGTCAATACAGTTAGAATATGCTTGTTTAGTTCCACCTTGGAGTTAGGTGTGGTAGTACACATCTGTAATCTCAGCAGTAAGACAGGAGAAGCACAAGTTTGAGGTTGTCCATGCTACAAAGAGAATTCCAGGCCAGCTTGGTGAACAATGAAAGATAGAGCCTTAAAAATAAGGGAAGGGATAATTAATCTGAATAAACTGGGGTGTCAGAACTTATTGGAGCCAGGAAGATGTGTTTTCTTAAAGTAGCATCAAAACCATGGATCGCATAAAATTATGAGTTGGAGTCCTTTAGATTTAACCAGTCTGCTAAAAACCAGTGGTAGTGATTACCACATTCCTGTAGTCTCTTTCAATTTCTTCCAAAAATGATACAGTGGGTGAAATACATAAGCTCTTAAAATTGAAGAGCAAACAGGCAGCTAGAATCTAAAGTGCTAACATGCCCCCTTTAAATGGGAACACATGGTCCAACTGGAATATGAGCGTGCAAAATGAGTGGTACCACCAGTGACTGTGAGTGTGGATGGCTGACGAATCTAGAGCCGGGATGCAAAGCGTTTTGCTCCTTGTCCAGCCTGCCTTCCCATAACATCATTCTCGAGCGATTTCTCAGTTCTGTGGGATTCAGCAGAAGCAACAGACAATCTCATAGAAAACCTCACCAATTAGATGATGTTCTCTAAATAAAACTCGTGCGTTGATACATGGGGTAGGTGAGACCAAATGTAGTTACGGTGACATTTCACAGATGGAGCAAAGGACTTAGAGTGATCTTGAGCCTGCCTTTCCTCACACATAACAATATTTAAATTACTCATAAATGGGGGAATAAAGATATCATGGTGACATCATAGTTATTACATTGATACTTACGGCTATTCTTTTAATGAAGGCATGGATAATATTTATTCAGAAAGGTTTTCATAAACAAGAAAGTAATAATATGGCTTCCCAACTTAAATCAGAGGGGTAGAGAAACAGTTTTCTAAAGAGGGAAAGAAATTCAAATATTGGGCTAGTTCTCATATGCATGCCTGTTTTCTTCCTCTTTCTCTGGAACGCAAGTTGCATGAGATCTCCTGTCCAGAATCTAAAATACTATAAGAATGTATAAAAATGAGTTAAGTGCATGGATTAGTCGTCGACTGAGCCCCTCAACATCTGTTAGAGACTGCTGCGTTCTTCACGTATGGGAGTCAGAAAAGTGGGCATTCTTGGTGTATGTTTGGAAATTATAGTCTAATAGAACAAATATGGAATTGGAGGTGGAGAGAACATCCCTAGGAAACTGTATTTCAATCACTAAATCTGTCCTATGGCGGTTGAAATAAAGTTAAGGAGACCATGGGAAAGGACATGGAGGAGAGCTGCAGAGAGTATGGACGAGCCGGGAAGCAGAGAGTATGGACAAGCCGGGAAGCAGAGCAGGGTGTGGGTTCCCACCCTGGCATGGCACTCTCAGGAACTTGCCAGCTCTTTTGCAAGGGAATACAGCAGAGGAGTTGTAATGACTGGAATCTAGTTAAAAATCTAAGGGTAAATATCATGGGGGTAATTTTTTTATGTTTTTACATTTTATTTTAGTTTTCTCAGAAGGTTAATTCCCTCTTTGGCTAAGAGGGGAAAGGGATGAAAAGGAAAGACCTCTGTGAAATCTAACCAGATGTTTTCACATTGAATCCACATTACTATTAATAAGGGAGGAAACAGAGTTTCTCCTGCCAAACTTTTTGGTAAGAACTGACCAAGAAGTGGGTCTGGTACCCATTAAAACCAGCATTAAAAGGGGGACCTTTGATTAACTGTTAGTAAGCTAAAAAGCTTAGATGCAAACTTTATAATCCTTTTACCTGATAACAAATACATAAATACATACACATACACATAAATACATACACATACACATAAATGTATGTGTAATGTTTGCTACCAGCAATATTGATTAAACGTTAGATTTTGTTTTTAAATGAAGACTGGTAAAGAGCTTAGATAAGGGGAATAAACTGTATGAAAATTTTCACTTTTAAAAATTGATTAAATGTTCTCTCTGACACTTTCGCACATGTATAAAGGGTGCTCCAATTACTCACCGCCCACTTGTGTCAGTTTTCCCTCATCCATACAAATCTCTTTCCCACACCCATATCTTTTGTTCTGTGACTCAGTGAGTCTCACGAAGGCCATCTGTGTTCCCTGGGGTTAGGAATTACCCGTTCATTGGAGCTTGGGTCAGCAACAGAAGACAATTTACTTTGCATCACCAAGAGCCTGTCAGTAGCTCACAGTACCAAGGCAGGTATAGGGCAGTCACATGTGAGACTCTTCCTGATCCATAACTGACAGTTGACAGAACCAATCATGCTCAGGGTCAACTGCAGCTACAGAGCGTTAGACTGCACTCCTACCTTCAGCTCTGACGTTCCCAGAGCGCTAGTCAGGTACACATTAAGTGTTCAGTGTCCAAGGCCACATGTTCTCAGTACCTTGAACTGGCACGAGTCTCTGCATTCGCCTTTATCGACTACAAGGAGAGGCTCCTTTCAGTTAACACTGAGCGTAATATTTAGCTATGGATAAAATCTTCTTAGAAGATAGTGTGACACTACGTTCCTTAAGCAAACAGTAGTTAAGTTTTCCTTCAGGACCTATGATTTCCAGAGTTGCAAGGTTTTGACTGGATTACAGTACCATGCATGGGCCCTATCCTGTGTAGAAAGTCTCAAATCTAGGAAGAGAGTAATAGACGAACCCATAATAGCCATGCCATGGTTTCTTTCCCTGGTAGATAAGTTTTTCCTGGCAGACTATCCGGGAATTTGCAGGTTTCATAGCTGTGTAAGATTGTCAGTGCCTTTCTCCCTGAGTAGCCTGCATAGCTCCTTCCAGTACAACTTTTGCTAGCAGGAAGGGGGGCGTTTTCAGGCCAGTTCCAGCTTGGATTCTTTGTATTTTGCAATCAAAGTGTGTGGTATCTTTGCTAATAGTGTTTTATAATCTAGTTCTGGTGGGCAACCAAAAGGAAGGAATGTCAAGGCCCTGTGCTGTTTTGTGGATTTTTAAAGCCTTCCTGACCAACAACTTTCTTGACTCCTTGTTTTTAAATAACATTTTAAAATTTGGTTACATGTGGGTTTTTCATATATCCTTCCCCCCATGCTTCATCTCCCCATTCCCCAAATATTCACTCCTTTAAGTATTTCCACTCCCACTACCCCTCTCTATTTTGATTTTACCCATGTTTTAACAGTCTACCATCCCCTACTCAAATGGAAGCATAGCTTTCACAGGTACTGAAGTTAAAACACACAACTAAAGATTTGGAGACAGAAGGAAAGACAGAAGACATACATTAGTATTTCTGGGCCTAGGTTACCTTACTCTGTGTGTGTGTGTGTTTAGTGTTTTTAGTATTATTCCTTTACTTGTAAATTTCATTTTTTACAGTTAAATAAAATTCTACATTTAATTTTTAATTCATCATTTGATGGACATCTAGGCTGAAACCATTTCCTATATGAATGAGCCTGGATGTACAAGTATCTCTGTAGTAGGCTATAGAATTCTTTGGGTACATGCCTAGGAGTGATATAGCTGGGTCATATGGTAGGTCTATATCTATTTTTTCAGAAACTTCCACACTATTTTCCAAACTGAACACCATAGTTTCTACTCCAATCAACAGTGTATAAGGGTTCCACATTGATGACATCCACAGCATCATTTGTTTTCATGTGTATTCTTTTGTAACTTCTTCTCTAACTCAATACAGCTCCTCTTTTCACTCCTCTCAGTCTATCTCCCCACCTCCCCTTTCCCAAAGAACTACTCCTCTTCTGTTTCCCTTCAGTAAAAAGCAGGTCTCCCAGGGATATCAGCCAAATACTACATAGCAAGTTACAATACAAATTAGGCACAAACCTTCACATCAGAGCTGGATGAAGGAACCCAGTAGGAAGAAATGGGTCCCAAGAACTGGCAAAAGAGTCAGAGACACCACCACTACCACTGTTAGGAGTCTCACAACATATATGCAGGGGACCTAGGGCAGACCCATGCAGGCACCATGATTGTTTCTGTCGCTGTGAACACTTATGAGCACTGGTTAGTTGATTCTGAAGAGCATATTCTCATGGTGTCTGCTACATTTATGGCTCCTACAATCCCTCCTCCCCCTCTTCAACAGGGTTTCCCAAGTTCTACTAATGCTTATCTGTGAATCTTTGCATCTGCTCCATAAGTTGCTGCGTGGAACTCTGATGAAAATTGGCCTTGGCACCAAATTATAAGTATAGCAGAATATTCATCCTTAGGAATAGTTTCATTGACTTTTTTTTGTCCAACTGTGTTTAGTTTTATCCTAGGTTTCTGGTTTATCCAGTCTCTGTTTCCTGGTCATCCATGCAATGGAGGTGATGGGTTCTCTCTTCTGATATGGGCTTCAAGCTGAACCAGTGATTGGCTGGCCACTCCCATAAGTTCTGCACCACCATTACCCTAGTACACTTTGCAGACAAGATAAGTTGTAGGTCACAGGTTTTGTGGCTGAGTTGGTATCCCAGTCCCACCACTGGAAGTCTTGCCTGGTTACACAAGATGGCTGGTTCAGGCTCCATGTCCCCTGTTACTAGGAGCCTTCACTAGAGTCAACCTCATAGCTCCTTTTTCAAAGATCAAGTGACCATAGGTGTGTGGGTTCATTTCTGGGTCTTTAACTCTATTCCATTGATCTACATGCCTGTCTCTGTACCAATACCACACAGCTTTTATCATTATTGCTCTGTAATACAGCTTGAAGTACGGGATGGTGATTCCCCCAGATGTCCTTTTATTGTTGAGGATAGTTTTCACTTTCCCGGGTTTTTGTTTATTGCAAATGAATTTGCAAATTGCTCTTTTTTAACTCTATAAAGAATTAAGTTGGAATTTTGATGAGCACTGCATTGAATCTGCAGATTGCTTTTGGCAAGATTTTATAATTTTAATCCTGCCAATCCATGAGCATGGGAGATCTTTCCATCTTCTGAAATCTTTTTCAATTTCTTTCTTCAGAGACTTGAAGTTCTTGTTATAAAGATCTTTCACTTGCTTGGTTAGAGTCACACCGAGGTATTTTATATTATTTGTGACTATTGTGAAGGATGTCGTTTCCCTAATTTCTTTCTTAGTCTGTTTATCCTTTGAATAGAGGAAAGCTACTGATTTGTCTCCCTTTTTGATTTCTTTATTGTTTTATTTCCACTTTTAGATCCTGGGTGGTTTTGTTCAATTCCTTCACCAGTTGGCTTGTGTTTTCCTGTAATTCTTAAAGGAATTTTTGTGTTTCCTCTTTTAGGGCTTCTACTTGTTTACCCGTGTTTTCCTGTATTTCTATAAGGCAGTTATTTATGTCCTTCTTAAAGTCCTCTAACATCACCATGAGTTGTGATTTTAAATCAAAATTTTGCTTTTCCAGTGTGTTGGTTTTTCCAGGGCTTGCTCTGGTAGGGGAACTGGGTTCTGATGATGCCATGTGGCCTTCTTTTCTGTTGCTTAGGTTCTTGCCCTTGCCTCTTGCCATTTGCTTATCACCAGTGTTAGCTGGTCTTGCTGTCTCAGACAGTGGCTTTACCCTCCTGCAAGTTTGCATGTCACACTCCTGGAGATTGGCTTTCTCAAGGGAGATCTGGGTACAGAGAACTGTGTCACAGCATCAGCTCCAAGCATAGGCAGGAACTAAAAGGATCCTGTCCCATACTGCTTCTGGGTTCCTGTGTCCTAAGGGCTCCTGGCGGGTCCCTCAGCAGAAGTGTTGGTCTTCCCTCTGCTCTCAGGTGTGTCAGAGCTTCTGAAGACCGGTTTTCAGATCTGGGCAATGGCAGAGATCAGAAGGGTCCTGTCCCTGACTGCCCCTAGGTTCCTGTGTCCAGAGGGCTCTAGGCAGGTTTCTCTTGGGTCAGAAATATGAGCAGAAGTGGTGGTCTCCCCTGAGCACTCAGGATTGTCAGACTTCTGAGAGTCCAGTTCTCTCCCCAAAGGGATTTGGGTATAGGCTGCTATGGGACCATGTTAGCTCCCTATAATAGCCTCTTAATTGACTGTTCCCTGAATGTGTATACATTAGGACTAGCTTTTTTTTAATGTGTATACATTTAGGACTAGCTTTTTTTTGAACCATTTTGTCAAATATTAGAATAAAGATACCTGGTTGTTTCCTAATTTCATTTGCTTGCAAGGAATTTCTTCATTGATTCACTCTAAGATATTGTCTACCTTTAATGGTGAGATGTGTTTCTTGAAGGAAGCAAAAGGATGGACTTTGATTTTTAAACTAATGTACTAGTTTGTGTCTTCCTTATTTGGAAATAGAGAATGTTAATATTTAGAGTTATTATTTAAATGTGTATGAATTCTCATTTTGTTTCTTTTTAGTGTTTTCTAATCTTTACATATTGTATTTTTAGTTGTGAATGTGTGTGTGTGTGTGTGTGTGTGTGTGTGTGTGTGTGTGTGTGTGTGTGTGTGTGTGACTGTGTGTGCCTGGGTGTGTTTATGGGGATTTGGGTAATTATAAATGCAGGTGTCTGGAGTACAAGAGAGAGTTTGATTCCTAGAACTAGGGGTGACTATGAGCCACTCATTGTGGGTATTCAGAACCAAACTTAGGTCTTGTGAAAGAGTAGTAAACAACTTTAATCATGGAGTCATCTCTACAGCCCCTGTGGTATTTTCTAAGATCTCTTTTGATTACTTAGCCTGTTATTTTTTATTCCCCCTATCTTCATGGGAGTTTATATTCATGTCTTTTCTACAATGGACTTCTTCCAGTGTTCACTATAGAGCTAACTATACATAGATTGCTTTAGTCTGTTTGGTCGCAGTGATTTTTTTATTATTATTACTCTTTCAGTTATACTAGATAGTTGGGCTTATTATAATATTTCAGGTTGGCCAGTCTGAACTTGCAGTATGTCTTCTCAAGCCCTCTAGCTTTAAGTGTGTCAAACGAATAATCAGCTATTTTTATAGACCTGCCTTTATATATTACATGGCAGCTTTATTTTTTGCAGTTTACTATATTCTAGCATGTCCTGAGTGTTTTGCCTATAATGTATACCATGGAGAGTTTCTTTTCTCATCCTTTATTTTAAAATATTATTTACTTTTATGTGTGTGGGTGTTTTGTCTATATTTATGTCTGTGTAACCCACATGTATAGTGCCTGTAAAAGACAGAAGAGAGTGTCAGACTCCTGGGACTATAATTAACAGATGGCTCTGCGTTTTTATCTAATTGCTGGGAATCAACCTGGATCTTCTGGAAGAATAGCCAGTGACCTTAACTGCTGAGCCAGACTTCCAGTCCTGTTGGTCATTTATAATTGGTATAAGCCTTATATTGTGATGAGCATTCCTCTCTCTAGATTTTGGGGATTGTCCTGTATGATTTTATTGAACATATTTTCTATGGCCTTTCTCATGATAATACTTTTTCCTTTGTGCTCATAATCCATTGGTTTAGGCTTTCAGGTGCCCCAAAGCTCTCCTATGTTTGGTTTCTATATTTTTATATTAATTCTTTAATCATATTTCAAAATTATTATTGACCTCTCCTTCATCTGCTGGAGCAGCCCGGATACTCTGTGTCCACATGATACATTCTGTTGAGGTTTCCTATTGAGCTTTTCACTTAACTTAATGGGTTTTCACATGTAGTATCATTTCAGTTTGGATTTTCGAAATGCAACTCACTTTACTGAATTCTGCTTGTATAGCCTGCATTTACTTCCTTATTTTATATAACATTTTTTGTCATCTTGGAATACATTCAACTGTTCATTCAGTTGTTCACATATATCTATAAATATTCATTTGAGTTTTCTGTCTGGAGTGTTTAAGTCATTCTTATTAGTACCACTATTGTGTGATTGGTAATTTTTGGTAGGAACGTGTGTGTGTGTGCGTGTGTGTGTGTGTGTGTGTGTGTGTGTGTATTTATATGTATTGTTGTAGTTGTGTTTATAAGCATATATGTGTGTGCATGCATGTATGTATGTGTTGTTTCTATTGTGGAATTTGTTCATCTGGAGAGAGTTTATTGCTTAAGTCTTTATTTTTAAAACATAAATTCCTTCTCTCAGTGGCAGAATTTGCAGTGTGCAGGTGAGGAATAAGTCATAGTAAGGCTGGCCATTTCGGTGGCACTGACACTTAGTGTCACAGGCTTTAACCTTAGTCTTCATTGCAGGGACAGGTTACAATAACAGTCACCATTCAATAGCCAACACAACTCCAGCAAGTTCCTACCTTTGTAGTCATCTGATATGACCCTATCTTATGTCAGCTTCAGTCACCTGTTCCTGGAGCCTGCTCTACATGTTGGCCTCCATGAGACTCAGTCAAGTCCATCTCTGTCCTATATCTACAACCTCTGTTATGTGTTGTGGAACTCTGCACATCTGATGAGTTACCCTCAGTCAGCTTCAGCTTTTCTCCAGCCTCTACCTGGGCAGATTCTGCATAGCATGTTGTAGGAGTTTATCCTGCTTCTGTAGCCTCTGTTGTGTGCTCATGCTATATGAATTCTTCAGTTCATATATTTCTATGCTTATTAAAGCCTTTCATAGATTCTCTTGAATGACCCATAGAAGCTAGTATATGGATAGCTAGATATCAGCATGAAGCTGTTGGGAGGTGGTGGAATCAATAAGAGTTGGGTCCTGGTGTAGGTCTATAGGTCATTGATGGCATGTATCAAAGGGAATTTGGTGCTAGCATCACCATCCTTTTCATCTCTCCTGCCTCTTGGTCAAGGTTTCCCCCTCTTCAGCACTGTGTACTACTGCCTTGATTCATGCACTGCCTTACCACAGGCCCAAAGCAACAAAACCAAATCAGGAAGTAGAGACTTCGAATTGTGAATCATTTTTCTCTCTGGAAACTATTTCAGTATTCAATCCAGTGACAGAAAACCAATCACATATGTGATTGGCTGCCTGAAGTGGGACTTTTGCCCTGACTGTACCTCATGATGAGGAAAATCTTTAGACTTGGTTTATGATAGGAGTTTGGAAATTTTTGTCTAATGTGCCACAGGAAGCCAAAATACTGTCAGTGGAGTTTAATGATTCTACTGGGGCCTCAGGAGATCAATGATGGAAACACAGGTATTAAAGGCTGTGTTAATGAGGTTTCAGATTGAAATGAGACTGCATTAGAGGCCTGCCTGTCAGCACACCAAATCATTTGGCTCCATTTTTGCATGCTCCTAGTTGTTTTGGTCAGTTAAGTGGCATTTACTAGTGGAAAAAATGAAAAAGTGACAAGCATGCATGGTGACTCTAACTATAGTCCAAATGGCTATGAGAACTAGAAACAAGAAGCAGGCAAAAGAGAAATAGCAGGAAAACTTGCAGCTTGGGCACAGCATTCAATGTTAGACATGGAAGGTACTTTGCACTGGGCAGATGGGAAGCCACCTAAAGACAGCTCAGGAGCCTTCCTAACCATCAAACCTTTGCAGTCTTATCTGTGCATAAATGATCATTCTGCTTTATTGGAGAAAACAAAAACATATTTTTCAGCCCTGCAATATCCAGGTATCAGTGCTCTACAGAAATTATTTACTTATTCAGGTATCGAAGTACTCTGAGACCATGATAAATGTGGTTTGGGCCTAGGGACAGAAAGGAGTAATAGTCATGATGTAATTTTAATTTTCATCCTGTGTGATCCAGCTCATACTACTAACTCTTCATTATTTTTAATTGACATGTAATAATTGTATTATATGTTGATGTACAAAGATTCTTCATTTCTTTGTGAAGGGAATATTCAAAATCTCATTACTTGCTGTTTTGGAATATACCATCAAATGGAATTAGAATTTAACAAATAGCCTTACCTTACTGTGTTTTCCACTGTAGAGAGAGGTCTGTTTTCCAAGTCTATGAAAACACTGTGGGGCAGACAGATGCCTCTCTACCCTCTTTATCATACCATCTTGCATTTACACACATCTTAAGTTAATTTTAATACTTTCATTCACAATTAGCCAATTAATTAGTGGTATTGATTATCTCTGTCTTAGTTACTATTCTATGGCTGAGATGAAACAGCATGAGCAAAGCAACTTATAAAGCATTTTAATTTTGGACTTGCCTATAGTTTCAGAGAGTTAGTCCATGACCACTATGGCATAGTGTGTGGCATCAGGCAAGCGTGTGTGTGTGTGTGTGTGTGTGTGTGTGTGTGTGTGTGTGTGTCCACCCCCAGTTATATACCTCCTCCAGCAAGGCCACACCTCTTAGTCTTTCCATAAGTTCACAGACTGGGGATCAAATATGCAAACATTTGAATCTACTGGGACCATTCTCATTCAATCCACCACATTTCCCAGCATGAGACTTCTCCAGGCAGAACTTGCTTTATCAATAGAGTTAACTTGGAAATACCAAAAACACAGTGGCATTCGTGAGGTAAAGGCCATATCTGTGAACACTGTCTCACGTGATTTGAGTTTGGACTGACTGATGAACAAGAGTGACTGTGGAGAGGCACCTGATTTTTATTTTTGCTCCTTTCCCACTTCCACGTTTACATAAACAATTGGTTTTCTCTTACTACTCAATGCTTATTTTTTCCCAAACCATCCCTCCTAATTTTTCCTATTCAATAATTTTAGTCTTGCTCTTAAATAGAATCCATGGTATTTTAATTAGTGTCTTTTTAGATATGAAAAAGGGAAAAGAAAACAAAAACCCAATCAATGACATTCATTGCTTTGTGCTTCTAGAAGCTTCTTAATGGTGTTCATGGGAAGTGTCAGTCTGCTAATGCTTCTGAAAATAGGTCATCTATTTTCATCATATACTGCAGACAGGAAATGATTTTCCCTCACTGCTAAATGCGGCTCCTGTCAATAAAGTATGTGGAGAGTAATGATGGTTCAGGGAAGCATTGATCCCATAGAGAGAACACCGTGGCCAGGGGAAAAAGGTGCAGAACACTCAGCTGACAGAGAAATTCACAGAGCATTGCTGGGCACATTATAGGTTCCCAATATTTTTTATATAAATGAATAAGTGCATTCTGTGTTATAAATAAATGCAACCAAAAATGAATGTGTGGTGTTGAAAGGAATGGAACTGTGGAGAACACAAATAATGTATGACTTTCAGCAAATTGATCCATCAAGACTCTTTGTGGCTAGTACTAAAGGTCTGAAAGAAACCTGGATGTCCATCATTGCGTAAGCAAGAGAAAAATGATGACCAAGTGGATGATTCAGATTTCATATAACAAATTAAACTCTAAGAAGGAATAGAAGAATTTCATTGCCAGTTCTTTGGTGAGAGAAAATAATAAAACCTACTGACTACTTTATGATTTTGCCTCCTTCCCAAGGCATTAGTCACACATAAATGCCACGTGCAGTTTTTCTTTCAATCATTCATTAACTGTTCACTTAACCAATACTTTCCGAGTTACTTATATGTACTTCCACTCCTTTAGGAACTAACAATATAACAAATTGACAAAGTAGGTAGAGGTCAAGCCTTCATAGTACTTCAGAGAATGTTCATAAATATATATCTGGGGCTATGTATATAATCTGTCGGGGTTTACACACTGAAAAAAATTACAGTGGAGTAAGAGGCAAAGAAAGGCCATATCCAAGCATGTTACCACATACTGCAGAGAAGATTATTAGTAGGTGACATCTAAAATAATGTCTAAAGGTGGTCAGGGAATGAATCATACAGATATCTAGTGGCGGAAGTTCTCAGCAGGAGCTACAAAGGAAAATGCCTGAAGGCAGATTGTTCATGCTAGGGAAATGTGACTAGGGAACGGTGAGTAGGAATGAGAAGAGGTAAATGTGAATTTGTAGGCACCACACCAACATGTCTAATGGAGGGCAAATACAGCTTCAAGTAAAGGTGTGAATTTTGTTTTCTCTGAGTGAGAAGGGAAGTCATTGTGCATTAGGTGGTTCTGAGCATAGGAAAGATATGGTTTGTGCATCAAAAAAAGTGTAGGTAAATTAATGAAGATGACATAATTGCAGGCAAGGAGAAAGAGCAGAGTTCTTCAATAGCCCAGGCACCAGCTGAGTGTGATTTACTATAGGGTGTTTGCTGTGGAGGTAGCTACATGGCTGAAGTATGGATGGGTTTGGAAGGTAGATGTTGCATGTTGATGGTGATTGGATATAAGTCTTGGGAAAACTGAGTACAGTCATGGTCACTGCAAATAATTTCACTTCTCTTGCTAAAATAGGGGAGTCCTAGTAGTCATGCTAGTGTGGGGTTGTGTAGACCATTAGAAATAGGAGTCGGGTTTGAAGGCACAAATTTGATTATATTAGTGTTAGTTAAAGATGGTTTCAAATATGATGAAAGACAGACAAGCAGATTCAAGAATGACTCAAACCATGCAATCCTAAGAGATATATACAGAAGAAATCCACCATTCTATACTGGAAGACAGAAGTTGGTATTCTTCACAGCCACTGGACAGAAGCAGCATATATTCCATATAAGGAACTCCAAATCACGTGACAGTAGACTTTTCATCTTAAGACACAAGGTGAAAAGAACTGACTGGAAAGAATGTCATTTGTGAATCATTTTCAGTGAAAGTATCCTAGAGTTCAAAGATATAATAAAGACACTCAGATGAATGAGCATGGTGCGAGCACAGCCACTCTTGCAGACGAGCCAAGGAAATTTCTTTGACTAAAAAGAAAAAGACGTAAGAAAAAAAAATATTGGCATCTCAGGCAGGAAAAAGAAGAGGAAAGTGGAGAAGCAGCAGCATACAGAGCCTGTTCTTTCTCTCAGACACTTAATAAACCATAACTTATGAACAAACCAATCTAGAATATTGGGATTGTTGGGACAATGAAGCTTGCTGAAAAGAGAACAATAGCTAAAGAGCAATGATAAAATATTGATTCCAGTAGAGTAGAGTTGCACAAAGACAAAACACAGATAACGCTCTGGGAATGAGAACAGAGGAGAATAAGAGGAGATACGCAGCTGCATATACCAATAAGAACATCACTGGCTTTTGGTCAGTATAGTTAACAGAGTAAATAAAAATGTCCAAACCCCACAAATAAAAATCATGACCCCCAAATACAATGTGACTTGTAGAAACTCATTTAAAATTGGATACTATAAGCAGATGCAATGTACAAGGATGGGAGAAGATATGTCATACAGATTTGAAAATAAAATGGGAGTGTCAATACTAAATCAGAAAAAGGACAATTACTGGAGTCAGAGGGTCACTCTATTATTGTAAAATGCTCAACATCCCAGCTAGGCACAATGAGCTCAACTGTATATAAGAAAGTCTCAAGATACATGAAGAAAAAAATACAGCAGTCAAGTCCATGCCATATATGAGATCTCTGACAGCTCCACAGAGACTCATGGACCTAATAATTGAAGAATCATCTAAAACATGAAAGACTGGAACACTCAATCAACAACATGACTCTGGTTGACATCTTACAGCAATTCCTCCAACAACAGAATATATATACCTTTTCCAGATCTCTATGGATTTGTTGATCATTATCTTAACTACCATGTAGACACACAAACCCGCATAAATGGAGTAATTACTTCATGCATACCAGTGAGCACCAGTAAAACTGAACAAGCAAGAATCATGGTTATAACACCAGTGCGTTAGCACTGACTCTGACAGTGTGCTGCAGTGTTGTATAGTGCAACCCTTTGAAAAGTGGGCAAAGTTCTTTTCTTCTCCTCTGCCTCTTCCCCCTTCCCTTCCTCTCCATTTTGCCAGGATTTCATGTAGGACCACAGCACTCTGCTTTTTATATCCGATTTTTTATGACATACGGATTTACAAAAACCTACAGCAATTAAGTAAATATAAGAGCATGACTCTGAGATGTGGGACCATTTCACTAGGGTATGCTTAGTAACTCTGTAAGTTGTAGCTGACCAACCCCATGCCAGTGTCTAGATGATTTGAAGATTACTCATCTTTAAGAGAAACCTAAGGCAAGGAGTATGGTGTTTTAGTTACAATTTCTATTGCTGTGATAAAATACCATGATCAAAAGCAATTGGGAAAGAAAGTTTACTTCAACAACACAGTCCATTGCTGAGGAAAGTTGTGACAGGAACCCAGACACAGGAGCTGATGCAGAGGCACAGAAGAATACTGTTTATTGGTGCTCTTGGAATGCTTTCTGGAGCATGGCCTGAAGTGAGATGGTACCTCCTACAACAATAATCAATCAAAAAACAAATCAACAACAAACAAACAAACAATATCAACCACAATGACAATAACAAAGCACTACAGGTTTGCCCACAGACCTATTTGGTAGGAAACTTTTCTTAATTGAGGTTCCTGGTTCCAAAACTACTCCATCTTTTGTTAACAGAAAATTAGTCAGCACAGATGGCTTAGTGAGTAAAGGTACGTGCTAAATTTTGATTCCTGGTACCCATTGGCCGGGAGGACAGAACTGACTTTGGAGGGAGTATTGTATATTAACCTCTGCACCTGTGCATACCTACATGTATGTACACACACACACACACACACACACACACACACACACACACACACTTTAAAGTACAATTTTTTAGGGACTAAGGGAGACAGTTCAACAGGTAGCATGCTTGCTATACATGCATGGAGTCTGGAATTCCCATTCTGAGAACCCGAGTAAAAGTCTGATGGCTGTGGCAGCCTGTAACCACAGAATATAGGAGGAAGAAACAGGAAGTCCACAGAGCAGATTAGACTAGCCAGAATGGAAAGCTCTGGATTCAGAGAGACCACACCTCAATATGTAAGGTGGGACAAGATTGAGGAAGACACCTGATGTTAACATTGGGCTACACTGTATGTACACAGCTGAATCTATCAGGTAATCAACATGCATGCATGCATGTATACCACACACATACATACACCACTGAGCTTCTTCATCCTTGCATTGTAATTATATAAACTTTAGCATTTTAATCAGAAAATTTCCCTTCTTTCCCTTTTAATGGAAGCAGAAATTAAAAGGGAAGAGGGAAAATGAATTTGTAATGGTTGTGTTAGTAAGGTCTGGAGTCCCCTTGATTCATGACTGAATTACGAAAACAACAGAGGGCAGACAGGGGCTATTACTTAATACGCTCCAGCCTGAGCAAGTTGAGCAAACATCTCCGATTCTTTCTAATGATCACCAAAGCAAGGCTGGAGTAATGAGGATAAGCAAGATGTACTGAGTCACTGTCTTGTCTCCCCTTCTTCCTGGGAAAATACAAAAACACAAAACACACAGTCCAAAGACTACTCTGAAATCCCCTTGGAGAGCTTTCTCATTGCACTGGGAGACAGGAAATGACTTAAATAGACTTTATAATATTCTTAACAAATAATTACCTTGAGAGACGAAGTGATATAAATCTTGAAGGCTGTATTCTGAGAAAATGTCATGGAGAAGAGTACTTTGGCTGCTGATCTTTTATCTAAAAATAAACAAAAGACAGCAATTACTCACTGCCCTGTGCAAAACCCTGAGCCTTTACAGCTGCATGGGACTCTCTTTTAAATTTCTGAAGTGTTTTGTATGCAGCACCTTTCCCCATGTGGGCCTGGTCCTTCAACATGGAGGTAGTCACATAAAGAGGTGAGACTGCCTGGTAGAGTATGAAGATGATTCACAAAACCACAGGTCTGTGAAATCACTTCTCTTTCCTGTCTAATTACCAATCTTTTAGTCTACATGGCTAGCCAACTTGAGTGTAGAAGAATGGAATCAACTCCAGAATTTAGCACAGTTCAGATGTCTAGAATAGTGAAGTATTTGCTTTTCTCTGGGTATGTGAATCCTACATGTGATTCCAATCTGAAAAGCACAGATTACCTCCCAGTGACCTAATTTCCTGTCTAGGAGAAATGCTGTAATCCATATTTTATGAATCATTCATGAGAATTCACTGCATATATAAGCTCTAGTTGTCAACCTATTACATATCTATCAATTATGTCTTATATCTTCTGACTTCTACACATCTATCTACCTAACTTCAATCTACTACATATTATATATCATCTATTTCCATGCAATATTTATTATGTATCTATAAACTACTATAATCTGTCTTCAATCTATTGATCGATTGATTGATCAACCGATTTATCACCTATCATTTATCTATTTTTCATTCATCTATCTCAATCTTTCTATCTACCTTCCTACCAACCTACCTATTACCTACCGTCTATCATCTATCACTTATCTATCTACTTATCATCTATCTATCCTTTATACATTATATAGCTACCTATTATCTATCTATCTATCTATCTATCTATCTATCTATCTATCTATCTATCTATCATCTATCTATCTATCTATCTATCTATCTATCTATTCTATCTATCCATCTATCTATCTATCTACCTACCTATCTTCTGGCAAATATCTATCTGCATATATAACTATCTTTCTGTCTAGCTATCCTTGCTATTTAATCACTAAAAATGAAAACTCCATTGGTCAAAATCCAGAGAACGACAGACTATAGGATGCTCAATTCTAATTGAAACATGTATACACAACCCTTATACCAGATGTTCAGGAAACATTTCAGAAGATGGGGAAGAAAGACTGTAATAACCGGAGGATTGGGACATTTGCTGCAAGAGAGTGTTTTTTACTTCTGATGGAAAAGCTGCAACCATAGCATCTCAAACAGCAACATAAGTTGATGTGTCAATGTGGATGGGAGAAATTTCACAGTGCCCAACTCTAGATGAAAAAGGACAGAAAATTAGTGTTAGCCAGGAGGAAAAGAATCAATCACTTTTAGGGACAAGGCCTCTAAAATGATATCTAATGCCAAATAGCCATCCCTAAACACATATAGAGACATACACATACAAGTAGAGTACCATTAAATGAAATGAGTAGAAGTAAGAGACTGGGATAAGTTGGTGGGGGAAAGAATGGTACTTTTGTACAAAATTGTCAAAAATAAAACTTTCCAGCTCTCCCTCTTGTGTCCTATGGAGCAGAGACCCAATACGTTGCCCATTTCACTCATTTCCCTCTGTTCTCCTCTCTGGTCACCATTTTCTTCACTGGAAATGCCAACACTGTCTAAGACTGCTACCCCCACTCCCAGTGTAACCTGACAAATGTCCTTTTCTACTCGTTATTTATATCTGTTGATCTTTATACAATACTCACTTTCTCACTGTTTCGTAGTCTTTAATGTAGAAAGCAAACTCCATGTGTTATTTGCTTAGAGTTCTAGTAGCTGTGTGGTGATAAAGAAATGGTATCTTACCATGGTTGTACTATAGTATGCTCTCAATTTGAATACAGCCAATCACCTTTTCAGATATTGATGAATTATTTGTAATTTTGTTCTACCTCCATATCATTTATTATTATTACTTTTTACAAAAAAACAGTATTCTTTTTATCACATTTTATTTTCTTAATTGTCAGAGAATTTGGTCATGCATACAACATACTTTTACTGAATCCACTTCTCATTTTCTCTGCCTCAATTCCACTACCACTATTTTCTCCTAACTTCATGTGTTCCTTTCTTGTTTGATCTGCTGAGGATATAGTATTTGTACTGGTTTGGGGCCACCTTCTAAAGGACAGGTAATTTTATGGGTCACCTCTGATGAAGAAAACTGACTCTCCTTCCATCAATTGCCAATAACTTTTTAGGAGGAGAGACTTCATGACACCCTGACACCCTACACACACACACACACACACACACACACACACACACACACACACACACACACACACACACACACACTTCATGCTAGGATTTCCTTGGCTTGGTCTTGTTCAGATCTTGTGTACACTGTCACAAGTGGTTTGAGTTCATATGTGTGAACTGTCCTGCTGCATTCTGAAAACACTGTTTCATTGTAATCATCCACGCTCCACTAATCTTTCTTTCCTCACTTTCATTTTCATTCCTGAGTCTTGAGAATTTTGGGTGTCATATAGAGGTTCCATGTGGGGCATATTGACAAGTGAGGTACACTAATATATTTATAATGATTAATATATATTAACATATATATGTATATAATGATTAATCATTAGGGGTTGGTTTAATACTGTGTCCACTTAGTAAAATAGCACTTAGAACAATGATCAATTCAATAACATGTTCTTCGCTCCAGTAACAGTTCCTGACATGAGTTCTGTCTTCTGGAATGAGCTTTAAATTCCAACCAGGCTGTGGCTGGTTGCTTCCATAACATTTGTGTCACTGTTGCTCCCTGGCGTGCTGATCATTGTTATAGTTTGCAGGGTTTACACGTGAGTAAGACTGATGATAGCTTTTCTCTTTAGGTGGAATGCACAGTGCCTTCCATCACCATGACATCTTTTTTGTTTGTTTGTTTTTATTTTTTTGAGGAACTCTTAGTTAAAAGTAAAATATAGTGTGTCATTTAAAAAGAAAAGAAAAATCAAAATAGCAGAATAGTATACCCCAGCTATAGCATAACTGGGTTCTACATAAATTCTTGTTTATATTTAATTTTTGTTAACATATGCAGCTAAGAGTGAATTTAATTCTTGATTCATTATTTAAAATGCAGTAAAGAATTTCTTTTACTATCTGTTCCTTCTAGTCAGAACCAGGTAATTTAATTACTGTACAAAATTATAAGGATACACGAAGGTTCTCTATGCCCAGTATATGCAATGTGAATTGCAAGCACACATGAGTGTCACAATGAAGGGTGTATACTCTACCTTTCTAAGGGAAAAAACAAAGAGAAAGAATGAAAGGCTGTATTACTTTTTTCCTGTGATAGAACACCTTACAAAGAGCAACCTCAGGGATGAAGAGTTTACTTAGGCTTATAGTTTAAGAAGAAATGCTTCTGTCATGCAGGGAAAGCATAGGAGCAGGAATAGGAGATTGGCTAACAATGTCTCTAAAGTAGCTAGGAAGTAGGGCTGAGCTACAGGACCTCAAGGTCCCTTCTCAGGCTGAGCTACAGGATCTCAAGGTCCCTTCCCAGTGGCACATTTCCTTCAGCAAGTCTCCACCTTCTAAAGGTCCACAGCTTTCCATTCTAGCATGTTCAGCTGGGGACCAAGTCTTCACACACACAAGCCCAGCTAGGACTTCTTACACTCAAATTACAATGAAGGGAAAGCGCTCAAACACCATCATGGTGTAGCATTTATGGTAAAATGGTGTAACATGAGGAAAACACGCTATAAAATGCTTCAGATAGACTTTTAAAAGCTACATTTAAGTGATGACTGAATATACTAAAAAAGGAAAGGGAAGACTTCCAATTTAAAAAAAATATTTAGTTCACATTTGTTAATTAAATAAAATATTTCATTATGACATTTCAGACATGTATATAATTACTATATCATGCTCCCCTTCCATTGTCCCACACCTCTACCACCAACCTTCCTTCTAGGTTTACATATTATTTATTTTCTTTAATCAGTACTGTTTTATATTCACATATAAATATACAATTTCACACTGCAATATCCAGTTAATGTTGCCTGCTTTTACATGTTTTTAGAGCTTCCACTTGGTATTGGATGCCTAATTAGGTGTTTATTCTGAGAGGAGACTGATTCTTTCTCACCCAGAAGGCATTAATTACCTGTAGCTCTTCATCTAGGCATGGGCTTTGTGAGCTATCCCCACCCATACTGGTATGTCAGATAGTGTTCTCATTGTTAAGGTCTTTTAAAACTATTTGAATTTTTTAAACCTAACATATGAAAAACACAACAATAACCTACAGTTACTATGGGATTGCTTCACGTTTCTCTCCATTTAGTTTGATGTTGGCTACTGGTTTGCTGTGTATTGCTTTTACTAAGTTTAAGTATGGGCCTTGAATCTCTGATCTTTCCAAGACTTTTAACATGAAGGGGTGTTGAATTTTGTCAAATGCTTTCTCAGCATCTAATGAGATGATCATGTGGTTGTTTTCTTTTAGTTTGTTTATATAGTGGATTACGTTGATGGATTTCCGTATACTGAACCATTCCTACATCCCTTGGATGAATCCTACTTGATCATGATGGATGATCGTTTTCATGTTCTTGGATTTGATTTGCAAGAATCTTACAGAGTATTTTGGCATTCATATTTATAAGGGTAATTGGCCTGAAGTTTTCTTTCTTGTTGGGTTTTTATGTGGTTTAGGTATAAGTGTTATTGTGGCTTCATAGAATGAATTGGGTAGTGTTCTTTCTGTTTCTATTTTGTGGAATACTTTGGAAAGTATTGGTATTAGTATTGGTCTTCTATGAAGGTCTGGTAGAATTCTGCATTGAATCCATCTGGTCCTGGGTTTTTACTGGTTGGGAGACTTTTAATGACCACTGCTAAGCTCTAGAACAAAAAGAAGAAAATACACCCAAGAGGAGTAGATGGCAGGAAATAACCAAACTCAGCACTGAAGTCAATCAAGTAGAAACAAAAAGAACTATACAAAGAAACAACAAAACCAGAAGCTGGTTCTTTGAGGAAATCAACAAGACAGATAAACATTTAGCCAGACTAACCAGAGGGCACAGAGACAGTACCCAAATTAACAAAATCAGGAATAAAAAGCGAGACATAACAACAGAATCTGAGGAAATTAAAAAAAAATCAGATCCTACTACAAAAGCCTACATTCAACAAAACTGGAAAATCTGGATGAAATGGACAATTTTCTAGACAGATACCAGGTATCAGAATCAGATAAACCATCTAAACAGTCCCAAAATTCCTAAAAAATAGAAGCAGTTATTAAAAGTCTCCCAATACAAAAAAAGCCCAGGACCAGATGGGTTTAGTGTAGATTTCTATCTGACCTTTATAGAAGACCTAATACCAATACTGTCCAAACTATTGCACAAAGTAGGAACAGAAGGAACACTACAAATTCCTTCTATGAAGCAATAATTACATCTATACCTAAAACATACAAAGACCCAACAAAGAAATAAAAATTCAGACCAATTACCTTTATGAATATAAATGCAAAAATACTCTAAAATTCTCATAAACCGAATCCAAGAACACATCCAAATAATCATCCATCATGATCAAGTAGGCTTCATCCAAGGGATGCAAGGATGGTTCAATATAAGAAATCCATCAGTATAATCCATTGTGTAAACAAACTCAAAGGAAAAAAAAGATCATTTAATTAAATGCATTTGACAAAATTCAACACCCATCTAAACAGGATGCCTACATTCATCTTGAAGAGATTTTTCCCATCATGCCTGCCGTTCTGCTATGGTTTGCAAGGCCAGCAACAGTCTATGGGTGTTTGTTGCAAAATCTGCAGAGATTGAAAGCTGCCTAACTTACCTGCTGTATTTGGTTTTTGGTTCAAAGTTTGATTGTTTCATGTGTTTGGTTTTCTTTGTTTATATTTGAAATTTTGTCATTTGTTGTTAACTTTTGTTTTTTAATTAATATGCTATATTCCTAAGGCTATATACATTGAACTCATTGACTCCCCACTTTAAGATATTGTTGAATAAATTAATGTTTGCCTATAAATAAAAATGTGACTTCTAACCCTTCAAAAAAAATTCTTGGAAAGATCAGGATTTCAAGGCCTATACCTAAACATAGTAAAAACAACACAAGCAAGCCAGTAGCCAACATCAAACTAAGTGGAGAGAGACTTGAAGAAATCCCACTAAAATCAGGGAGTACACATGGCTGTCCACTCTCTCCCTACCTATTCAGTATGGTATTCGAAGTCTTAGACAGAGAACCAGACAACAAAAGGAGGTCAAAGGGATACAAATTGGAAAGGAAGGAGTAAAAATACCACTATTTGCAGATGATAAGATAGTATACTTAAGTGATTCAAAAGTTCCACCTGAGAACTACTAAACCTCATAAACAACTTCAGCAAAGAGGCTGGGTATAAAAATTAACTCAAAGAAATCAGTCACCTTCCTATACTCAAAGGATAAACAGGCTGAGAAAAATTAAGGGAAACGACACCCTTCACAAGAGTTACAAATAATATAAAATACCTCTGTGTGACTCTAACCAAGCAAGTGAAACATCTGTATGACAAGAACTTCAAGTCTTTGAAGAAAAGAATTGAAGATCTCAGAAGATGGAAAGATCTCCTATGCTCATGTGTTGCCAAAAGCAATCTACAGACTCAATGCAATACCCATCAAAATTCCAACTCAATTCTAAATAGAGTTAGAAAGAGCAATTTGCGAGTTCATTTGGAATAACCAAAAACCCAGGATAGCAAAAACTATCCTCAACAATAAAAGAACTTCTGAGGGAATCACCATTCCTGATCTCAAGCTGTATTACGGAGCAATAGGGATGTAAACTGTATTGTATTGGTACAGAGACAGGCAAATAGATCAATGGAATAGAATTGAAGACCCAGAAATGAACCCACACACCTATGGTCAATTGATCTTTGACAAAGGAGCTAAAAACCACTCAGTCGCAAAAAGATAGCATTTTCAATAAATGGTACTGCTTCAACTGACAGTCAGCATGTAGAAGAATGCAAATCGATACATTCTTATCACCTTGTGCAAAGCTTAGGTCCAAGTGGATCAAGGATCTCCACATAAAACAAGATACACCCAAACTAAGAGAAGAAAAAGTGGGGAACAGCCTCAAATACATGGGCATTGGGGGAAATTTCCTAAACAGAACACCAAGGGCTTATGCTCTAAGATCAAAAATCAATAAATGGGACTTCAAAAAATTGCAGAGCTTCTGTAAGGCAAAGGACACTGTCACTAGGACAAAATGGCAACTAACAGATTATGAAAAGATCTTTATCAATCCTATCTCTGATAGAGGACTAATATACAATATATAAAAAGAACTCAAGAAGTTAGACTCCAGAGAATCAAATAACTCTATTAAAAATGGGATACAGATCTAAACAAAGAATTCTCAACTGACGAATTTTGAATAGCTAGAAGCACCTAAAGAAATGTTCAACATCCTTAGTCATCAGAGAAATGCAAATCAAAACAACTCTGAGCTTCTACCTTACTCCAATCAGAATGGCTAAGATCAAAAACTCAGGTGACAACAGATGCTAGCGAGGATGTGGAGAAAGAGGAACACTCCCCCATTGTTGGTGGAATTGCAAGCTGGTATAACCATTCTGGAAATCAGTCTGGAGGTTCCTCAGAAAATTGGATATAGTACTACCTGAGGACCCAGCTATACCACTCCTGGGCATCTACCCAAAAGATGCTCCAACATATAACAAAGACACATGCTCCACTATGTTCATAGCAGCCTTATTTATAATAGCCAAATGCTGGAAAGAACCCAAATGTCCTTCAACAGTGGACTGGATACAGAAAAGGTGGTACATCTACACAATGGAATACTACTCAGTTATTATAAACAATATCTTCATGAAATTCATAGGCATGTGGGTGGAACTAAAAGATATCATCCTGAGTGAGGTAATCCAGTAACAAAAGAACACATATGGTATGCACTCACTTATAAGTGGATATTAGCCCAAAAGTTGGGCTTACCCAAGATACAATCCACAGACCACATGCAGCTCAAGAAGAAGGATGAACCAAGTGTGGATACTTCGGTCCTTCTTAGAAGGGGGAAGAAAAATATTAATAGGAAGAAATATGGAGACAAAGTTTGGAGACTGAGGGAAAGGCCATCCAGAGACTGCCCCACTTGGGAATATAGCCCATATACAGATAGCTACCAAACCCAGACAATATTGCTGATGCCAAGAAGTGCATGCTGCATGGAGCCTCATATAGCTGTGTTGTGTGCGGCTCTGTCAGAGCTTGACAAATCCAGGGGAGAATGCTCGCAAGCAAGCCGTTAAACTGAGAACAGGGAGGAGTTAGAGAAAGGACTGAAGAGCTGAAGGGATTTGCAACCTCAAAAGAACAACAACCAGAGCTCTCAGGGACTAAACCACTACCCAAAGACTACAGATGGACAGACCCATGGTTCCAGCTACATATGTTGCAGAGGATGTCCTTGTTGGGCAACAATGGGAGGAGAAGCCCTTGGTTCTGCCAAGGCTCAATGTTCTCGTGTATTCCCCGTGTAGCCAGGTTGGGGAGGCAGGAAGGGGTGGCTGGATGGGTGGGGGAACACTCTCATAGAAGAAGGTCAATTGGGGATTGGATGGGAGTTTTTGGATGGGAATCCAGGAAAGGAGATAACATTTGAAATGTAAATAAAAAATATCCAATTTAAAGAAAATGACTGCTTCTATTTCTTTAGGGGTTATGGGACTGTTTAGATGGTTTATCTAATCCTGATTTAACTTTTTACCTGATATCTGTCTAGAAAATTGTCCATTTTATTCAGATTTTCCAGTTATTCTACCCCTGGGTCTATACCCAAAAGATGCTCTAACATATAGCATGGACATATGCTCCAGTATATTCATAGCAGTCCTATGTATAATAGGCAAGAACTGGAAACAACACCTATGTCCCTCAACCAAGGATTGGATACAGAAAATGTGGTACATTTACACAATGGAGTACTACTTAGCTATTAAAAACAATGATTTCCTGAAATTCTTAGGCAAATGGATGGAACTAAAAAATATTGTCCTGAGTGAGGTAACCCAGTTACCTAAGAAGACACATGGTATGCACTCATTAATAAGTAGCTATTAGCCCAAAAGCATGGATTAACCAAGGTACAATCCACAGGCCACATAAAGCTCAAAAAAGAAGGGAGACCAAAGTGTTGATGCTTCAGTCCTTCTTAGAAGGGGGAACAAAATATTCACAGAAGGAAATATAGAGACAATATTTGGAGCAGAGACTGAAGGAATGGCCACTCGGCGCCTGCCCCACCTGGCAATCTGTCCCATATACTGCCACCAAACCAGACAATATTGCTGATGCCAAGAAGTGCATGCTGACCTTAGTTGTTTCTTGAGAGGCTCGCCAGAGCCTGACAAATACAGAGAAGGATGATCAAAGCAACCATTGAACTGAGAGCAAGGTCCCCAATGGAGGAATTAGAGAAAACATTGAAGGAGCTGAAGCCCCATAAGAACAATACCAACCAGCCAGAGCTCCTAGGGACTAAACCACCATCCAACGAGTACATATTGACAGACCCATGTCTCCAGCTACATATGTTACAGAGGATGGCCTGTTGGGCATTAATGGAAAGAGAGGCTCTTGGTTCTCTGAAGGCTCTATGTCCCAATGTAGGGGAATGGCAGGGCAGGGAGGTGTGAGGGAGTGGGTGGGTAGGTGGGTGGGAGAGCACCCTCATAGAAGCAGGGCAAGGGGGGATGGGATAGTGGGTTTCTAGAGGGGAAATCTGGAAAGGGATAACATTTACAATGTAAATAAATAATATCCAATAAAAGCAAAAAAATGTAAAAAAATAAATGTACTTTTTAAATGAAAGTAAGAAAAAAGAATTTGTCGCCATGTCTCAAGATGAAGAAGAGTCATGAGAACAAAGAGTTGATTCTTTTCTGAAAAGAGAAAGAACGACCATTAGAAATTCACAAGGGAAATGATAAAACAGCCACAACGAACAGAGAAACAGAGAGGGAACTCAGTGAAAAGAATTCAAACACAGCTCAGGAGAGAAGTGCCTTCAAGCCAGAGCACTGTTACTTCATGAAGTACAATCTGGAAGCACCTGGAGAGTGGGAGACCCTGTCTAGCCTACAGACTACACTGAGAGTGGACAGTAGGCACCCACTGTATGTGAAATAAGACAGCTACTGTAGTGAAGGAAGCTCTGGTTGTGGGACCTTAAAGCCAGGGGAGACAGAACATACTGGTATACAAGGCTAAAAGAGAATAATTGGATAGAAAATGTGAAATTGTGGAGCCTGCAAGAAGAAAAAATACATAGGGAAGATGAGATGGGATAATAAATATAATGACTTTTCAAATGAGTCATATGGAAACCTAGTACTGCCGGTGCTTCTTAAAGCATCTGTCATCTATCTACCTATATGTATTTCTGTCTGTTTATCATCTGTCTATACATACAATGAGGTTCTATAGATCTCCAAATATTATAGGCTATTGTCATTCCTCTTGGTTACCCTACAAAACTTAAAAGCAAGGCCCTGTTGCTGAAGACATAACATACTTGAATGATAGAACATGGAGAAATCATGGAGGCCTTGGCCTTGAAGCCTGTGCCTATTTGAGAGCTTTTATAGTACTGGAAGGTCCTATGAATACTAATAGGGGAGAGAAGTAACCGTCATTCTTACCCACTTGTGACCTCTGCAAGCTACAATAATAACTGGCCTAGCAAGACATGCCCACTGGTTGAACAGTGACAGAACAACATGGGATTTAAGTTTCATGCTACATGATGAAACCCACACTTGGCATCACTAGTAGTCCAAGAATCCAAGGCTTAATGGATAGTAACCTATTACTATTTGCTAAGTAGACATAGTCATAAAATGACTTATAACAATTCATCATTAGATATGTAATAAATGCAACTCTCATTTGATTAGCTTCTATTTGCAATATGTGGTGATGGACACAGAGACTCATAATGGGCATTGAGACTAAAAAACTGCAGTGTACTCAGTCCTAGTGGAACAAATATACCTTAGATTTCTTCCACAGGTTCAGGGAACACTGTGAAAGAGGAGGTAGGAAGAGTACAAAATCCAGTGTTGAATGTTTACCAGGAAGCTGTCTTCTGGACACAGTCACAACTGGTAGCTTCGCAGGTGAACTCATGATGGTGATGCAGCATGCACAAGATTTGTGCAAGCCCAAGATAGATACAATTCCAGCTTGGAATCTAAGTTGGTGATAAAATCCCACCCTAGCTGTGGAACTATTGATAACTGTTAGTTTCCAAAAGAAAGCGAAACCGTTTTCTCTAACAGTGGAGGCTTTTTAACTATGAGCAAATTTTCATTACCACTATACGCAGCTATACAACCTCACATGGGCTCATGATCCACAACTTCAAAGGCTAAGTATCCACGCATCATAACTCCTCAGCTAACTAAGTTAAAAAGTATTGAAGTGACTATAATAGTAGATTAAGGCATCAGAATGTCTTTGTAAACTGATTAATGAATTTACCAGAATACAAATAAGCAGATGAATGAAGTAAAAAATAACAGTTTAGAACCTGGAAGAGAAAGCTAACAACACAGAAGATAGCACCAGCAATACTGATGAAAAAGCCATAATATGAATAGAAAATGCAGCAAGGAAATTGAAATTAAAGAAAGCCTCAATTGTTGCAATTAAAAAACCTCAATGAACCAACTAAAAATAGAGGGAAATTATCAACCCTAAGACATAAAAAGAAGAAAGATTATGAGTGGTAGAGGACAAAGTTGAGAAAACATTGCATTTTAATATCAATAAAGAAAAACATACTTGTGTTTTTATATCAATAAAGAAAAACATACAATGTGCAGGAAATATGAGGCATAACCAAATAACTAAATCTAAATATTAATAAATCCACGTGGTAAGAGGAACACTTCTCCATTGTTGGTGGGATTGCAAACTGGTACAACCACTCTGGAAATCAGTCTGGAGGTTCCTCAGAAAATTGGATATTCCACTACCTAAGGACCCAGCTATACCTCTCTTGGGTATATACCCAAAAGATGTTCCAACATACAACAAAGATACATGCTCCACTATGTTCATAGCAGCCTTATTTATAATAGCTAGAAGCTGGAAAGAACCCAGATGCCCTTCAACAGAGGAATGGATTCAAAAAATGTGGTACGTCTACGCAATGGAGTACTACTCAGCTATCAAAAACAATGAATTCATGAAATTCATAGGCAAATGGAATGAACTAGAAAATGTCATCTTGAGTAAGGTTACTCAATCACAGAAAAACACACTTGGTATGCATTCATTAATAAGTGGATATTAGCCAAAAAGCTGGAATTACCCAAGATGCAATCCACAGACCACAGAAAGCTCAAGAAGAAGGATGACCAAAATGCAGATGCTCCCTCTCCTTCTTAAAAGGGGAAAAATATCCATAGGAGGGGATATGGAAGCAAAGTTTAGAGCAGCAACTCAAGCAATGGCCATTCAGAGTCTACCACACATCTGGCCCATATATATATAGCCACCAAAACTAGGTAAGATTGATGAAGCTAAAAAATGCATGCTGAAAGGGACTGGATATAGATCTCTCCTGAGAGACACATCCAGAGCATGTCCAATGCAGAGGTCAATGCTAGAAGCAAACCACTGAACTGAGAATAGGATCCCCTTGGGTGGAATTAGAGGAAGTATTGAAAGAGTTGAAGGAGCTTGCAACCCCATAAGAACAACAATGCCAACCAACCAGAGCTTCCAGGGACTAAACCACTATTGAAAGACTATACATCGACTGACCCAGGGCTCCAACTGCACATGTAGCAGAGAATAGCTTTGTTGGGGCACCAGTGGAAGGGGAAGCCCTTGGTCCTGTCAAAGTTGGACTCCCAGTGCAGGGGAATATGGGGGGGGCAATAAGGGAGATGTATAGGGGGAATACCTACATGGAGGAGGGGGGAGGCAATGGGGTTTTATGGACAGGAAAATGGGAAGGGGAATAACATTTGAAATGTAAATAAAGAAATATATCTAATAAAATATTAAAATAAATAAATAAATAAATAAATAAATAAATAAATAAATCCATGTGGTGGAAGAAGGAACTGCAAACAAAGAAAAAATGTGAGGAAAAACCAATTCGATAAAATTATTATGGGAAGACTTCTAAAGGAAGAGAAATGAATACCTAAACCAGGAGACATATGTGACCCTAAAGCTGAAATGAGTAAAGAAGAGTCTCTAACAACACATAGTCAAGATGCTGAACTCAAAGCAAAGAGGCAATGCTACGATGTATATTAAGAACTGTGAAGCTGATATTTCCTCTGACCTCTCTGTGCTTTTGCGGGAAGCATACAATATGGCTTAGTAACCACTGAAATAAAGTAGCACAATTGCTAGATTTATGTTAATGGTACTGGGTATAGTAGCATGGCATTATAAAAGAACAATGCCAGTTCATTTAAAAAGGCAACCACATGAAAATAACACCTGACATCTCATGAGAAACTCTCAAAGTCAAAAAGACATGGAATTACATATGAAATCCTGACAATAAGGAAATACCAAATAAGAAAGCTATACTGAGCAGAAACGAAGGAATATTGGCATGTCAAGACAAACATACCAACCTAAGCCAGAACTGCAAAAGATACTTAAATCCTAAATACAGAGGAGTAAGAAAGTCACCCTCAATCATGACAGATGAAAGAATAAATTTTATGAGAGGAATAGATGAATAAAAGACTACAAAAATATCTACTCATGTCTAGAGCAGTAAGATTGCAGATCCCTCATACGAATAGGGAAGAGAGGAGCAGGCAGTAGTCCAACCGACTGGCGAAACAACTGACAACGTTCTGGGGGTGAGCAAGCCTCGTGCAATAACTCCAAATAGAAAAGCTGCTTTAACTCCCCAATTAAAACAAACTGTTCTCTTGACAAGCAAGATTTACCATGAAATGAAAGCCGCAAGCAAGTTGACTTCCATATGAAACAGTTGTCCTGGAGCCCACTAAGGATGATTATCAGGGGTCTTTTAAGGCCTACTAAAAGGAAGCTATTTCCTCTTGATCAAAAGAGTGGAATACCCCTTGCACTTGGTGGAGTCATGACATTCTAGTCTGCTCCAAAGATCAGAGCATTACACACTATTTTCTCCTTGCTCAAGAATAATCTGTCTCGGCCTGTCAATCACTTGGTCAAGAAAGAGATCATCATCAGGAAGGATTATTCACCTAAAGCCACACTAAAGAGGTATAATTATTCCTCCCATTAGAAATTAGTGAGATAACTTACTTTCCCTAGCCAGATAACCCACTCCCATGTAGTAGCTTATAGAGTTTCCATTTACATGACATTGTCTTATTCCTCTTTTCTGGCCTACTCTTCCACCCCTCCCCCCCAATCCCCTGTGCTATTTTTGATACTGGCCAAAGCCTGGGCATGTTTCCTCCAAGTCAAGTCTCTGGAATTCCTTATGATTTTCTCTAAAGTTGCTGCCTCTACTGCTCCACGTTGTCCTTCTGTCCTGTGGCAGTGTGGAAGCAGAATGTGGTTCTCACCTGCTCCTCTTCATCTTCTTCCTGGTAAAGTTGTCAGCAACAGAGTTTGCCTGACCCCGTTTTTCACCAGTTCTAATAAGATTTTCCTTGAAATTCGTTTGGAATTCCCCTCTGTATCAGTTTGTTAAAAAGAGAGACTAAGAACCCTGATTTCCCTCAACAAAAGCAGAAATAGTAATAAAAGATAAAAAGGATACTACATCTTAATAAAAGAAACAAGCCTTCAAAAGGATACAAAACAATTGTAACGATATATGGACTAAATTCTGGAGCTTCTAATTTTATTATAGACATAAAAAGACATATATCCTGATTCAATAATAATTAGGGTCTTCACCACGTCACTCCTGTTAACGTGGATAGATTCTCCCAATAAACACTAATAAATTAATCAGTACTGTATGATCAAATGAACTTAACAGAGTTTTACAGCATATTAAAGCTGTGAGATATACCACTTTCAGTGTCCCATGGAACCTTCTCCATAATAAATCAAATTCTAGCCATCACACAAATCAGAACAAATCCACACAGTAAAAATAAACTTTTTTGTCTTACCGAGTCATAGTGGAATAAAAGTAGGAATCAAGAGCAAAAGACATCACAAGCCTTGCCTATGTACTTTTAGACTAAAATGTAACTCTTAAATGACCAATGGTTCTTTGAAATAAGGGAGGAAATGAGCATGTTTCAAGAATTAAACAAATGTGGAAGTACTCCTTTGCAGAACTTTGGGGTGCACCTAAGGCAATTCTAGTGGAAAGTTTATAATTATGAGTGATTATATTTTTAAAAAGTCAGAGTGATATCAACCAAATAACGATATATCTCAAAGTCTTAAGAAAGTAAGAACAAACCCAACTCTAAAACAGGATCCCAAGAGAAATGAGGATGATCAAGAAGGTTAATGGTATAGACACTAAGGAAAAACTCTGACTCAAAATCACTAGAGAAAGAGAAAAGCCAAAACAATAAAATTAGCAATAAAATAGGAGACAGATACCAATGAAATCCTGAGGACTGTTGAAGAAGACTTTGAAAACATGTGTTTGTTTGTTTGTTTGTTTTTAAAACCTGGAAAGAAAAGAAGAAATGGATACATTTGTAAACACATAGAGCTTATGAAAATTAAATCAAGAGGTTATAAACAACTTAAGGTGATCAACAAGGAAAGAGATTGACTCAGTAATAAAATCTCTTTCAAATGAAAGGCCAGAACCGACTCTCACTGCCAAATTCTAGCATCAGTGTTTTTCAGATTGTTCCACAACACAGACAGGAACACTATAAAACTCAGTCTATTATGCTAGGATCATCCTAATACCCAAACCAGATAAGGACACAATGAAAAGAAAACAATACATCCAGTTTCTCTGATAAACAGATATAAAAATTCTCAATAAAATCCTTCCAAACTGAATCCAAGAACACATTATGAAGATCATATACCATGGCCAATGTGGCTTCATTCCAGAGATGCAAAGGGGACTTAGGATATAAAAGGAAGTATATGTAATACAGTGTGTAAACAGACCAAATGGAAACCACACAATTGCTTTAAAAGATGTGGAAAATGCCTTTGAGAAAGCTCAGCATCATTTTTCTGCTAAATAATCTGATGAAGCAAGGGACAGGAAGAAGCTATTGCAGCAGAATAGGGGCTATATACAAGAAACCTGCAGTCACCATTGCACTAAATGGGAAAATATTTAAAATGCGCTTTAAAATGTGTAAAGAGATGAGTCTAACCATTCTTTTTAATACATTAACTGAAGTCTTGACTAAGTGATAAACAAGAAAAAATAAATTTTATAGAAGGAAAGGGGATCAAATTACCCAATCTTCTGATGGTAAGATATTAAAAGCTGTTCTGAAAACCCCTTAGATTTATGAAACATCTTCAACAAAGTAACAGACTGCAATATCCATATACAAAAATACCCAATAATTTTCCTATAGATTAATAATAATCTGAGATAGCAATCAGGGAGGACTTCTTCCACCAGGAGTTTAAAATGATACAGCTAGGGATGACCTGGACCACAGACATGAACGAGTTGTGCAGTGTGAACAGTAATGCATTAAAGAATGGAGTGTGAAGATATTAGTAGATAGGAAGACCTCTGATTTTCACAGATTGGCCGAGCATTGTGACGGCTACATTGCTGTTAGTGATTTACAGGTCAAATAAAATTCCCATCAAAATTCTGATGACATTGTTCATCTAAGACTGACAAACAGAAGTTCCAAAGGCCTTAAGGAGCCAAAGCAATCGCAAAAAGGAAGAGTAATGCTGGAGGAACCAAAATATACTGGATTGAAAGCAATCCTATGGAACATAGAAACAAAACAGCGTGGCATAGCAGGAAAATAGAGATATAGGCCAAGGGAATGCAACAGAAGATCCATAAGTGAACCGGCAGAGACATAGCCATTGAATCTCTACAAAGGTACAAAGCTCACACTGATAAAGTGACAGCTCTTGGCAATGGCGCTGGGAAAAGTCGATATTACACATAAAAGGGTGAAACTAGATCTGCATCTCTTACCCTTTACAAAAATTAAATTCAAGATGTATCAGGGGTCTTATTGTAATAACCAAACCTCTGAAACTGCTAACGGGGCTACCAAGATGCATTAAGATGCAGGCATAGTGTATAGCTCTTTGGGAATGACTCCAATAGCCCAGAAAATAAGTGTGAGAGTGGACCAGTGGGAATAAATGAAAAGAAGTAGAAATCAGAAGAGTGGAAGGAAGTCTCTCCCAACTATCTGTTGGATAGGAAATGATTATCTAAAATCTATAACGAACACCCAAATTGAAGATTCAAAACAAATACCCACAAATAAAGGCCTGGGTACTTTGGAAAGATATACAGTTTTCAAAAGAAGAAATAAAAATGGACAATAAACACACAGAAGAATATTTAGCACCATTCTTGGGAACATGTAAGCTAAACTTACATTATGGTTCATCTCACTAGGAGCAGAATGGCTATCATTTATCATTTAGCAAACCAACCAGAGGACAAGATGTAATATCTCCTGCTGGTGGCAATGTAAACTGATGGTATTCGTGTGAACCAGTGTGATGCTTAGTGTGACGGTCCCTTAAAAACTAACAATAACTATGCCATTGATCCAGCTGTATGATTGCTAGGAGTTTAATCTAGCACATCACAGATCCTGCATATCCGTATGATTACAGCACTCTTCACAGCAGTCATATGGAAACAGTCTAGATGCTCATCGGTAACTACTAGAAAAAGAAAAGGTAACATGTACACATGGGATTTTACTTAGCTAGAAAGAAGAATAAACTTGTCTTCTGCAGGAAAACAGATGAAATGGAGGCTGACACACTAAGCAGAGTAGGCCATACTCAGAAATACAAGTATTATTTGTTTTCTATGTGAAATTCAATTTTAAGATGTCTATGAGTTTGAGGCCAGGATGGATTTCATAGTGAGTTTCAGTCCTGTAAGAGCTACAGTGAGAGCCTATTTCAAAGGAAAACAAAACAAACTAAAGACAAAACTAAAAAAACAGTACCACAAATATGCCTTAAGGCATATTCATTTTTTATGAGGGAATAAAAATATGAATCTCACACTATATGGTAAAATGGGATCAATTAAAGATATTGATTTCTCCTAATGAAAGAGTTTCATAATTCATAAAGAATAGATAAACGAAGAAACTATTAAGGGTAACCTATTTCAATGAAAAAGTTGACATTTTCTTGCACGCAGTCAAATCTCTTTTGAGTAGAACCCCCAGATTTGGGAAATAAAAATGTTGAGCTCAAATTAAATTAAATGAAGAATTATCAGTTTAAATGTCAGCTAAGCAATGGCTGTTTAGGTAAAGTTTGCTGCTGTTTTGCGATACTTACATTGAATAGGTCTTCCAGAATTTCCCCTGAGAGCTTGAGTGCTGAGAAGTAGGTTCTGCTTTCGTTCTGAAGGTCAGTGCTGGATGTGGTGATGCAGATGCTAGTGGGCACGCTGCTGCACTGTGGCAGCCAAGGGCATGAACATTGCTGCTCTTGAGATGGACCGCGTGATGGTCCAATGAATGGACATCCGTGCTGAACGCGCACAGAATGTATCAGATGGCACGATAAACTAAAGAGGCCATTAAAGTAAAGTACAGCCATTGTTACGCTTAGCTTACATACTTGTTTTGTTTGGCTGGCAGGAGGACAAGGTCTGTCTCCTCAGTAAAGAGCTAATGTCCTAAGTTGTCTAGATAAGAGTTGAGAAAAAGAAGAGGATGATCGCAAAGGTGGACATTGCCAGAAACAATACACGCAGCATTCTCCTGTGACTGGCAGTAATTTATACAGAACCACTTACGAGAGCACACTGTGAGGAGCTGCCAAGGTAACTTGGCGTTTATTTAGCACTTAAACCAATGTTTGTTTTCACGATACTTTCAAGGCAAGTCACTTTTACAAGTGAAGAGAAGAAAGGATAAACTAACTTCCTGAGAGTTGCACACGGTGCCAACAATGGAGCTGGAACGATGAGAAAAAAGCCCTCTGCTGCTAACGCAGAAGACATTTATTAAGGCGGAATCACTATTACTGTTTAAATTAACTTTTTAAAAAAGAACATAAAGAGCTTTCAGAATACTATCCACAGGGATGAGATACCCTCTGGTAATTTAAAATGTCTTAAATTCAAAGTGAAAATTTCTCAGATATCTCAGATCTCCAGAAACTGCAAAGGCAACACGATCTTCAGAACTTCCCTTCCTTGTCTTCTATTTTGTCCCAAAGAAGTAAGTTTTAGAGGATAGTGATCTTTTAATTCCTGTAAGAATACATTTAAAAGTGAGTTGACAATACTTTATCAGATACTAATTTACTCAAACTGTGAAAATACTTTAGTGAACCTAGACTTTAGTGGCTACACTTGTGTACTCAAATTTAGTAATAAAGACACTAACTGCAAGTTCAAAGAGTCCTAAAACCATTATTTCTACTCCTGTTAGAAATGGTATTAGGTGCAGCTCATTTGAAGTACTTGAAGCTATTTTGACTTCAAGCAAGCCTTTTAGAAAGCTTTTGAAAGCATCATCTTAATGTTATTAAACAAGCAAACAAAAACCCTCTGTGGTATTACAAATTACTAAGCAGTGTCAACCAGAAACCACAGCTGGCACTAACCTTAGGAGTGTTTCAGCTTAGGCTTGATGGAAGATTATCTAACGAATTACATTTTCAGCAATTTGTCTACAAAGAGTAGGCACTAAAAATATGTATATGTCGTAATTTGGTCACACAGTACTCTGCCAAACAGGCAATGCAATCCCGTAATAAAAGAAAGTAGACGTGGTTGTCCTACTCTAACTAACTACTCAAGCCTTGCCTTGAGCAATGAACGACCTCCAGTGACACGCATGACTGGGGAGGTGAGGGAACACAGAAAATCAGGAAAAGTCAGCCAGCTGGGAGCAAGTGGTCTGGGCTCACTGCTGGAAAAGTCACAGCACTCAGGAAACTCAGAGCGTATACTGTGTACAGTTGAACAGAGAGGCAGGGGTTAGTGCACGCAGCGGAACAAGAAGCCTGGCGTTATTAGTAGAGATGAACGAGCAGGCAGGGTTTATAGTGTACGTCTGGATCAAACAGGTTTAGCTCATCTCCGTAGGAGCCGTCGCTGTCCTGAAGCAGTCTTCAGGCCACAGGTACCCAGGGACAAAGGCCCTTTTCTGCTCACAGAGTCAGCACTCATATTGGGTCCCTAGGGAAAGATTTTGTCATTTTCCTCTGAGCATTACCTCCCAGGGAAGGCTTTGCCACCCGTCTATGGGTCTGAGGCTCTGAGGTTCTTGACATGGCCATGTGTATGTCAACAATGTAACCCTTCCCCAGGACTTCATTTGCTCCGTTCTATACCAGGCAGCTACGGGGAAGAGAGAATGTGTGAGAGGCAGCCGTTCAGAGTATGCATAGTACCTGCAACTGTTTTGGGCATGCAAGGGTGACTGGGCAGAGATGACCACAGTGCATTTAAATGAAGCCAGCCTGCTGCAGGATACTTAAATACGGGGGGGAAAAGCAACTTAGAGATGATGTTGGAAGCTTTTCTGTTTTAGGGGGAGCTAATCAGATACCATAGGCTATTTTGTCCTGTACAGAAACATCCCTTACCCTAGATCTTGGTCTGCCCTGTGTCTTGTATGGATAACTGTCATTTATTTTGTTTTGTTTCCTTTTCCTCATTCTTCATGCCTTGGGTATGTCCTGCTCTGCTCTAACCACTCCCTTCCCATTTTTTACTCAGATGATGTCACAGAAACGATTTATGCAGGCACCGTTCTGGGAGTTTGTGGAACAAGGCATGGTGATTTACCCTTTCACTGGCCCCAAAGTGAACTCGACATATACGGGTAATGTTAGGAATTGGCAGAAATGGGAGTCACTTTTAAATATCACCTAGACTCCTTTTTGTAAAGTGGTGATCCTGAGAATGTTGTCTGCAGCAAAGAATATTTTAGTAAGGTCCCAGATGAAAGGGTAATGAACAAAATAATTGAGTTTGGGAATATTCCCTCGGTATAAGTAGACGTTTCTAGCCTTTGTATTTACTTTTTCTGTATGTACGTATGTGTATGTCTGTGTGGTCATGTATAGGTGGGCATACATGTGTGTGTATGGGTATGTGTGCATATATGTGTATACAGAGAGGCCTCTAACTGATGCCAGGCATCTTTCTCGATTGCGCTCCACATTATCTATTGAAGCAGGGTCTCTCCTTGAACTCAGAACTTACCCATACAGCTAGAACAAGCATCTATAATACCTGCCTGGCTCTTGGTAAGTCCTGAGGTTTTATCATCTTGACGGGCTTATCTTTCTAGCTTTAAAACAATAAAAGTCTAAGGGCTGCAGGTCCTAGCTGAGATTGCTCCCTTGGCCCTGGTTCAGCTTTGGTAGCACATGAACACTTCTTGCTTTGGGGAAAGCAAACACTGGAGTTTTCTTCTGTAGTCGATACTTGTTACCGCTGTCACAAACTGAAATGGGTTTGTGAACCCTGAGGACTCGGCACTGGTTCTGGTTCACCCCACTGCTGTCATGAAGAGCATTAGTGGCTGCCTCTGCAGCAGCGCTCTGGTGGCTGGGATTGGCCGCCATCACACCACGTGCCAGCTGCTATCGGCAAGAAGCCAATCACCAAGAGGTCAAAGATCTAATGTCCTGCCAGAGCTTGCACCTCCAGTTACCTCACGCCCACTGTCCACAGCAATTCTTCAGAAACATGGCTCTTAAACCGAAGGCCAGACAGGAAGCCAAGACCCAAGAGAGGCAAGAACAAGATGTTCTTCCAGAAGCTTCTGGTTTTAGATGCCTTTTGTTTCCACCATTAATTTTTTTTTTAAGGGCTCGTGCTTGAAAACAACATGATCATCTGTAAACCTGCCTGCCTCTCTCCGATCAGCTAATGTTAATTAGCAGTCCCTAATGTGAACAGTCTGTGGAAAGTTAATGTTGGAATTGAAATGATTAAAACCCGCACAGAGGAGCTTCAGAGTTCCATGCCCCGAAAAGCTGGCACCATTCCTGGACCTATGCGATACCTTCAGAATTAATAATGTTTAAAAAGTGGTTTTGGAACAAAAAAATGTAAACGCTATGCAGGAATATAAAACAGACATTCTCTCTTCTGGTCATCTTGCTTTTCACATTGTTTCATCTCGTTCCAGTTTTCTATAAAATCTGGTTTTCATGCTGCAGCTTTCCTTACCTGCTCTTGGGCTCCAAGTCAACACTTTCTGATTACGATTCTTGGCGTGGAGGGGGTCGTGTAACGCTCCCGGGATCCCTAGTTTCAGATGGAGGTAAGAAAGGGGACAGAAAGTGAAAACTGGGGTAGGGCACTGCAGTACTGCTGCTGAAGATACAGCTGTCACAGCTCCCTAGACTTTCCCAGCATTCCAGCTGCCTCCTCCTCACGGTTCCCAAAATCCTCCACTCATCCCATAATCCTCCACACGGTTTTCCCTGATGACACTGCAAACGCCTGGCTGACTGGGTCTTATGTGAATTTGTAGTGAGTTGTGACACAATAGCAGTCTCAGGCAAGGTCCTGGACTCCATGGCATTGCCAGCAGAGAGGATGAATGAAAGAAAAGATCTACAAACAATTGGGTTTGTTTCTATATGTGGGAAAGGTAGTGACCAGAATGTCTTCAGATAAGCATTGAATGGCTTGTTTAAGTACTCAAAACCCTAATGAATCATAGAGAAAACATAATCTACGACAGACCTGTTAAGTGTAGTTTTCAATTTAATGTGAAGGCACACACTGTTGTGCTTACCCAGAGAACCCTGCGCTATAGCTTTTCCTTGGTCCATGTTTCCAGGACTTAGGGAGTGTGTGTCCATTGGTTCAGGTCCATATTCTTGGTTCCAAGCTTCAGAAATAAAGTAAAAGGAACCATGGAGTCATTTTGGTTTGCCACTCTCATTTTAATGCTCAACTAGAGGTTTCCTGTTCTCCAAAAAATAACTATTCTGAGGTTTTCATCTTTTCCTTTTTCAACATTCTCAGGAGACTAGAAAGGGCTTTAATGTTTGATACTAAAGAGTTACCTCTGGTGATAATAATTTTCAGTAGTGAGCTGAGCTAATGGTTCCTTTATGCAATGGACTTCATGTGATAACTGATACACAGCTCTTATTTCCACAAAGCAAATCAAGAAAAATACCAAGAATGGGGTTGGGGATTCTGTTATTTCCAAAGAGGGTGGTGGCAGAGCTGATTTTGGGCCTCAAACAATGTCAGAGTTCTTGCCTCTCCCTGCATTTACATGTCTCTCTTCTCCCTGTATACAGGGGCTTGCCCTTCTTCCTCCCTCTGAGGAGATCGCTGTTTGTCAGTGTTCGACATGATTTTAATACCCAAAGACAGGTGATAGTCTTCCCTCCCAGTTCTTGATGGTGAATCCTGGGGCAGTGTGTAGTCTAGCATGTGTCCTGTGCTTCCCGTCTCAGTTTTTAAGGCCACAGAGAGGGAGTTTAGTCCTGATTCTCTTTGACACAGGGCAAGATCTTTGGACAGAAGGAGAAAGTACACATCCCCAAGTGGCAAAGGCAGCAGCTATCATAGGAGATTTGCTTTATTTTTTATTTATTGGCTGGTAAAGGGCTTGCCAATACCTATCAAGCTAATTAAGAATCTGTTGAGTTTTCAGCCGGGCTACCTAGTCTCCCAGGCATGTGAGTACAGGCCGTCTGTGGTGGTAGGTATTAACCCCTCCACGAGATTGCTATTTCAAAACAGAGAAGAGCCTGTGCACTAAATAAATGCACCAGGAGGAGTGAGACCTTGGCTCACAGGAAGTTATAAAGTAGTGGTTCTTTCCAGGCAAGAATTATCCACCACAGGCCATACTGACAAGGAACCAAATACTGGTTCTTACATCTCAGGTGCATGTGTGGAAGCAGGGCTACTCAAAACAGTGTTCGCTAAGGAGCTTCACACAACTGGCTGCTGCACTATGTACTTTAAACTTAATCTAATTTATGGTGTGTGTGTGTGTGTGTGTGTGTGTGTGTGTGTGTGTGTGTGTATGTGTGTGTGTGTGTGTTTGTGTATGTGTGTGTGATGTGGTGGGGGGTGACAAAATACTCTCAGGACTTTTCTCACCTAAGTACTGCAACACTGACACTTGTAGAAGGCATATGTAGGAGGTCTACCTAGACAGAGATAAAGACAATATATTACATATTTAAGTATTGTGAACTAAGTTTCATTAAGGCGTTACTCTCCCTCACTTTAATGTTTTTTAGAGCAGGCTGGTCTTCTTTTCATATTCTAAGCTAGAATTGTATGTTAATGCACAGAGAGGGTTGGCAAAGTGCAGCGTACTTAGAAGACATTTCTGTTTAATTTTCCTAGTCTTTTTACCAGGATGATTCCCTCACATTTAAAAGAATATTTTTTTCTATAACTATCATTCTCTGAAATCTTTGTTAAATCTTTTACTTAACAGATTTCCTTAGACTTCCATTAGTTAAAATGATAAGATCAGAGCATAATTACACTTATTTTGAATTTTTTGCACACACGTCTATACTGGCACATGGGTAAGCATTTAATCTATCAGCACCTAGAAGAAACATGGTTGTTTAAAGAGGATTAAGTATCTTCTGAAGTTTTCCATTCATTCATGAAGCCACAGACTTGTGAGATGGCTCAGAGGTTAAAGTGTTTGCTGTGCAAGCAAGAGGACTATGGGAGATTAGATCCCCCAGAGACCACAGAAATATGAGGTGAGTATAGTGACCTAGCTATAACCCCAGCCTCAGAAGGGAGAAATAGCACATCCATAGGACAAGCTGGCTAGCAAGACAAGCCATATCAGCGAGCTCTGGGTTTGACTGGAGACTGTTGCATGTAATTTTATGAATCATGCTTCCCCTTGCCTTGTCTTCTTGTCTGGTGCTGAGGCCCCTCATGACTGAGCTCTGAGATCACACTACTGATGGCTTTACTTCCATCCAGCTGTTCCTCCTAAGAATGCCTAGAGCTACAGCTCGAATTCCACAGACACCCCCCACACACACACACACACACGGCTGCCCAGGTCTCACTCAGCTCTCACGCTAGCTCTCCTTCTCTGCTTGCTGCTTGCCCAGTGCCACAATGCTCACCTCACCCTCACTCAGCTCCCTTTAGCCCCATGGAAGGAAAACACTAGAGACTTTTATATTTTAAAACTGACCAAATGACTCAAAGGTCGGCAAGAATATCCTGCCCATTCTCCATGGTCTCCACAGTTGCCAACGGAAACTGTCTGTGCCCTGAGAAACCTACATGTGTGCAGCTTCCTCTGTGCTCCGCCACCTCGTTCCACTCCCAATTCTCTCCGTTCCCCCTCTTCCTGTCGTGCTTAGAAATCCTTCCTTATGTTTCACCCAGTGATTGGCTTCTGCCATCTTTATTTATCCAATCAACACTTAGGACAACTCTCCCTACATGAGACTTCCTGTCTCAAAGACTAAAGGGAAGAAGGACCAGCTTGGATGACTTACATCAACCTCAGACTTCCCCAGGTACCTACGTGCATCTCACCCACTCACATGTGCTCACACACAAGTGAGTACGCATACACACACCTTCATGCATATCACACATACATCCACATGAAAAGAAGGAGAAAAGGGAAGAATCCACTTGATGTCTAATCTATTTGTGTCGTCAAGTTTCAGATACCATCATGGCTGAAGTCATAATCTCATTTACTTTTTCTTGCTTATGGGTGTTAAGGAGATAAATGTATATGAATCCAAATGCAAATGAAAGTACATAGCTATATTATAATTTATAGTGGGATATGTGGGGCTGGAGAGATGTCTCTGCTCTTGGAGCAGACCCAAGTTCAGCCTCCTATACTCAGGTTGAATGGCTTACAATTTCCTGGAACTTCAGCTTCTGGGGCTTTGACTCTCTCTTTTAGCCTCCACAGCCCCTGCATTTATGTGTACTTCCTTCTCTGTTCCCCATCGAGTATAAATGCAATTGAAAAGAAAATGGCATTTTGTGTAGAAAAGACACTAACTTCCGGACAATTTGCTTTCCTTGTAGCAGCCCCAGATTGAATTTATTTCCATGGGTAAGGCTTGTCCATTTAATATTCCATTCCACAAAAAATTTTAAAAATCATTACTAATTCTATAGAACACATTGTTCTAATCTCATAGGTAATTCAGTGAACCCATAATTTTCTCCTACAACATCAGAGCTGTAGATCCAGTGAGGAAACCAATGTATGAACAGTGCACTTTTCATCGGCAAGTGTGAAATGACCAGATGTCATGGATGGATATTTAACCCACTTGAATAATGGGAGTGGTTTTGATTTAGCTTACCTTCCTGTTATGAAAAGAAAACAGAGTGTGTTTTTCTCTGTGTATTTCACAGTTTACAGGACACAGTTTCAGTCCCGTAGTTCATCAGGGTCTCATGGCCAACATAAGAATACAGGAAAAGTGCTTGGGTCTTTGTCGACCATGAGCACGAGAGTTAAAAGATGATGTCAGTAGATGGAGTGTCTGCCCAACACACTCTGTGGAGAGCCAAGGTCACTCTGCCTGAAAACATGTCAAGCCACATCAGTCAGAGAAAACAGCTTCAGGTCCAATATCAATCACACGCCATACCAGATCTCGTATCGTAATGATCAAATGATCTAACGTATCATTTCCTTCTAGTTCATCAGCTCCAGAAGGATAAGGTAAACCAGGAGGGCAGTTAAAAGAACCATTTATCCATTTCCCCTAATTCCAAGATGATGTGGTTAGTCTAAATCCAGCACTGTTTAAAGGGAAGGTTATTATGAATTCCAAGGAAGCTCTCAAAGGCAACGTCTCTGGATCGTTTGCTTTCTTTGTTTATTTGATTTTGAACATCTACAGACATTGCTGGCAAAATAAGCAATTTTCTCTTGAATTCTTAACTATGCCACTGATTAACTATAAGGATAGAGTTACTTCTGAGGTTATGACAAACTCTGGAGATTTGGTGGTTCACTGCCTGCACTTCCTCTGAGACCCCAGGAGTCCCTGCTTGTGACGTTTCCTGAGCTTCAACTAAATTACTCGATATGGAAAATAAACTACACTAATCAAATTCTTTAAACATCTCACTATTACCCTATTTGGACATGCTGGAACTCTTGTCAGTCAGCTTGCTTAGAACTGGAGTACTCAAACTGGCAGAGGAAGGGGAAAATCCGAGCAGACAGAGAAAGGAATGCCTCATTCAGAACTCAAACAGAACACTGGCCATTCTGAAGTCTACCCACCGAAGGCCCTGCATTTCCGGGGTTTACGCTGTATTTATCTTTTCCAGTGCTGATTGGAAATGTGCTCCTTTCCCTTTGCAGGCTGAGGCTTGAGAAACGGATGCAGCCTTCTACCCACACATAATTATAGGACTTCTTAGACTAGGAAAGGCGTATCGAGTCTTTTCTCCTTGTATTGCAGATGGAATAAAATCTAGCATTGCCTACTTTAGCATGACTTACAGAGCTCTTTCTTCAACAAGCAGTTTCCTTACATTCTTCTTTGAAACGTACCAGGATAATTTTGAAGTATGTTTTTACCCAGTGCACCATTGCTGTGCTATCCATGCAGGAAAGACTGTGGATTCCCTTCCTTCCTTCCTTCCTTCCTTCCTTCCCTTCCCTTCCCTTCCCTTCCCTTCCCTTCCCTTCCTTCCCCTCCCCTCCTCTCCTTCCCCTTTCCTCTCCTTTCTTTTTCTTTCTGAGTGGTATATAAAACATGTATTATATCCAAACGACCGAACAGTCTATTCTTGCAAATTTGCCAGATTCGAAAATTCTTTGTTTAATAATTTATTGTTGTTGCTGTCCCCCATTCTCCTTCTTGTTTTCCTTGAGTATCAGCCAGGCAGATACCACCTAAATTTATTTGTATTTATTAATGCACTGTAGGTCAAACATTTCTTGTTGAAATGAAATCTTACATCCAGAAAGAGTAAAACCCAGTTCTTGGCTGTCTCAGATGTAGTATGGGATAATGTTAGATGAAAAATAGAGACTGTGGGAAAGCCTAGTTTACTCAGTGCTGGCCTTTCTTCCTATTAAGGTACACCAGCTTTCTTCCTATTAAGGTTCCACTTGCTAAGTAGTTGAACCCTGATATCACAAAGAAAAACGCAGTTCACAACCCAAAGACTAATATCACCCAAAGATAGCTTGCTATTTTAAATAAAATGGGAAGTACATTGGGATGACAGATCCGAAGAACAATTCACTTTATTTTTAACTGCTTTCGATGTGTTCCAGACTTTAAATGCTCAGACAGAGGAATAATGGAAAAGCTACTTTTCTCTCTCTTAAATCACATACATTATTACTTCTCACCCCTCGTCAGCGACCTCCTTTTCTTGGTATGAGCAGAAGTAATGAGTCCAACTGGTCTTTTGTTGTCAGAATAGTCTCCATCTGCCTTGCAGTAGATCTCACATGCTGGTACTCTTTCTAGAAGAGTGTCTTGGGTGTGTTTTTAAGCATAAGTCCTTCACTCTGCAGGACAGACTTTATTGGAGACAGACTTTGGAGACACTTTATTCTTGCTAGGCACCATGGTGACTAGGGAAGGGTCAAATGGAGAGATGCAGGCTCATTGCCAGTGGCTGTCCACTTGGGAGACCCATAGCAGGATGACATTTGCAGCACAAGCCTGCAAGAGGACATACGATTTCCACATACTTCTCATCCTAGCCCTAATTTTGCTGCTCTTCAAAGCAGACAGTGCTCCTTTTGACCCAGGATAACAGTAAGGAGTTCCCAGAAGCACATCTGTTAATCAAGATATGTAGATAGAGTGTTCTGTCCTGCAAGTGGTTCACTGTACAAGGCCGAATGAAACAGTGGTCATCAGCAGTCAATATCTTCCACCTGCTACAGAACTAGCATTTGTCATTTGGAGTAGGTGTACTCATGAGAACATGCTTTAAGTATTCCGTGTTTAGCTTCTATCTTAACTTCCTTCTCATTCCAGAAGGGTACTATCCTCTGATGAGGGAGTCTCCGTGGATGGAGCATTGCTTTGGGATCTTAAAAACACCTTGCCATTTTCTTTGTTATCCCATGAATTCAGGTGAAACATCTGCTGTGAATCCAACTCTTCTTCTGTACATAATATGTCTTTTCTGTCTGCCAGCTTCTGAAGTTTCAGACTTGACCTTTTCTCTCCAAATTGAATTTTGCTGTATTTTGGTGTGAGTTTCTTGCATGCCCTTGTGGATGCTAGGTACTTCTAGAATGTGCATATTGGTGATGTCTTTCCTCAGGTCCAGGGAGTTTAGTCATTCTTTCTTTGATATCACATTAATTTTTGTTTTTTTGGAAGTTCATTGCCATGTGGGAGACCCTTCATTATAGTCTCACAAGTTCTGGATATAACATTCATACAGTTTTTTCCCTGTCTATTTTCTCTGTTTGTGGAGTAGATAAAATAAATAGGTCATCTGTCAAGTCTCTTGTTTCTGTTTTATGACATTTTTAAAAAAATTTTATGACCAAACTTATAAGCTTATCCACTAAGATTTTAATTATATTTTTTCCGACTTTGTCATTTTCCTTTGATTCCTGTGTTACTTTTATTTCTTTCCTGAGGAATTTTTATTTAAAACTTTAAGACTTATAGAAGATTTGTTTATTCATGTGTGTGTGTGTGTGTGAGTGTGTGAGAGAGTGTGTGAGAGAGAGAGAGAGAGAGAGAGAGAGAGATCAGGGTGGGTACCTACAGAGGCCAGAACAGGACATCACATACCCATACAGTGGTCGTGGAGGCAGAGACCATGTTAGCTACTTGAAGCGGGTGCTGAGAATTGCACTTTTCTGCAAAAACAGTGAGTTCTCATAATCACTGAGCCTTTCCATCAAGCCATTTTTTGGTCTTAAAAATTTGTGTCAGAGCAATGCATGACTGCGGGATAGGAGTGTCCATGAATTTTAGAGCACTTGCTGCATAATGTGAGACATTTGGGTACTTTCCCTAGAAATGTAGCATACTAACATACACAGACACACACATACACACACACACACACAGACACAGACACACACACACACACACACACACACAGACACATGAGTAGTTGTTTAATGAAGTGTTTAATTTTTATTGCATTGAAAATCCTTAACTAACATTTGATTCATCTGAGTGGGTGTCTACTGATTGCCTTTTCTTCCTTGAGGTGGGGTTTTCATCTGACTTTTTAATTTTTATTTGGTTTACTCTGAAATGCCATATCAAGGATTGGCGATTAGTGTCACCAGTGAACTATTCCTTTGGTGAATTCACCGGTGGCAGATAGTAGGGCCTATACAGACAAAGTAAGTAACCCAACCTGTGTCCTGAAGAGCATCCATTGCTCCCCTTTTGTTTCCAGGCCATGAAATGAGCAACATCCTCTACCACATACTGCCCACCATGTTGTTCTACCTCACACAGACCGGAAGCTACATGACAGAGTAACCATGACTGAAATCTCAGAACCATGATCCAAAACAACATTTCAGTTTTTCTCTCGGGTAGAATGAGTAATTGTCAAAAATCTTGTTGCAGACTCTTGTAGTGTAGCAGGACTTAGTGAATATACATGTTTAGTTTCCTGCTACAGAAGAACTGGGTTGGATCAACTCTCCACTGAGCCCTGATGATATCAGTGTATAAGACAAGAAGAATGTTAACTAGTCCTGCTTCCTGCCACCATGTTCTGCCTCATCAGTAACAGATGTGGCTGGAACCTCATCTCTCCACTGTATCCTGTTGATAGCAGGATGTGGGGGAGTGAGATACTGCCCAGGGTAGCTTACCACAGAAAGTTCTTCTGGAACTGTTGCTGTTGGTGCTCAGCTTCTTCCTGGCCCCAAGGACTCCAGTGATGTCTCCAGACTCTAAATACCCCACCTCTTCTCATCTTGTTGACATCAGATGGAGAAGCACAGGTCCCTGCTTAGAAACATGGACACTATCCAGGGCAGATGCAGTGTGTGGCAGCTGTTTTCATTGATAGGGTAGAGGGGGAAAAGATCCTTTTCTTCCTCATTCCCACCATTGGAGTAGGAACAGAAGGTTCTGTTATATTTAGTGGTACCAACATTTTCTCCTCTACACTGTAATTAGAGGAAATAAGATATTCTTGAAGTGTAATTCAGTTTAGTCTTTCCTGTGTCTGTTGACACAGAATTGTAGACTTGTTTAGTGGTCAGTCAGTGATGTAAAGGAGACAAAAGGAAAGCCAGGTGATTCTCTAGTGTGGTCCTTAAGTCCCAAGGCCCTGGAAATCTGTTTTTCTATGAAAATTCTATGCCTGAAATTCTATGTCTGTTTATTTTGTTATAGTTAGGGATCTCCATAATTTTTCATGAGAGAATCTGAAAGGAATGTGGCTCCTCCATATTTTCTGGAATAACAACAACAACAACGACAACAAAAGCTTCATTGTAGACTTTTGTTCTCTTTCTTTTATATCCATAAAAATATATATACAAACAGCAGAACATAAATTCAACACTAGTAAAAATTTCATGTTACATTTTTAGACAGATTTCCTCATGTATGATCCTGGAGCAAACTAACAAAAATTCATACCCAGAAATGATTAGTTTCCTTACTTTGAAGGCACATAAAACCTAGCTCAAACCTGAATGTTCTCTGCCGTTTTTGAAAGCCTGTTTTCATTCAACATATGTATTTTTTTTTACTAAAAATAAGTAAAAGTATATTCAGAAAGAAATATTTTGTTTTATGGAGTCCTTATTATAGTTTATAAATTATTTCATGATTTAAAAAATGTCTTCAAGAATATGGATCTGGCTCATAATCCTTCAGAAGAATTGGGGTGCTAGAGATGAAATGAAGTGCACAAATTAGATTAGTTAAGTTATGCTTTCCTTTAAAGTCTTCATGTGGTTTGTGAGTTCTAATATGTGTAGATAAATAAAGACAGGAGTTGATGCACATGTGAATGAATTCATGAGTGTGTGTCTGTGTGGAGTTCTTGGATGCCTCTCAGGGAACAAAGAAGACAATGTCAGGAACACACTGAGTAGAAGATCTGAACTTGTAAATATAATTTTGTACATCAGAAATCAGAGTTTTTTGGATAATGAGAGTAGAAGAGTGGAACATGAGAAACATTCAAGACATTTGAGTCTTTTACACAGAACTGCATGAGAGAACTTACAGAGTGCTGTGAATCCACGGGAAGAAGCTTGATTCAAATTTTGCTCATCAGACCTGAGAAAATCTTAGTTATAAAATGACCCATAGTTTACATGGGAAACTGTAAGTGCATGATAGACTGGTGGTTCAGTGAATGGAAAAGAAGAGTCTTTGATTTGGGTGTCAATTAAAAGGAAATGATGAATTTTGAATTTAACTTTTGTTTGAATTAAAAAAGGAAGTTTTGTTCTGCTTGGAAGTAAACTGATACCATCCCACAGTTCCCTGCACCCAAATCCCATGGGGGAAGAGAGCTGAACACCCAGGAATGCAGACATCCTGAGACTGAGGACAAACTGCCATCTCTGCACACCTCTGCCTACATCCCTGGTCCAACGGGGAAACTGCACAGTGCCTCTGGACATAGGGATATAGGAACAGACAGCAACTGGTACCCGCCGGTTTTAGTCTGCGCCCAGGACCATACTGAACCCACCAAACAGCTCCCTGCACCCAAATCCTGTGGGGGAGAGAGCTGGACCCTCAGAAGTGTGGACACTCCTGAGAAGTCAGAGGAGACTACCCTCTGCCCACAGTCCAGACCCAAGAGGGAATTGCACAGTGTCAACTGTGCCTGCTGGGTGCAAGGACCTAGGAGCAACCAGGGGGCAGGACCTTTTGATTCTTGCCTGAGCCTAGAGCTGGAAGACAGTCTTCAGGAGTGCCAACATACCTGAAATCAGAGCACCCATTTTCAGGAAAGGCTGAAAGAAAACAGGAAAGCAGTTCTACAGGAGTGCTGATACAGAGGCCAACCACAGGGTCAAGTCACTCTCAGAAACAGCAAGACAAGCAAACACCAGAGACAACCCAATGGCTAGAGGCAAGCGCAGGAACCTAAGCAACAGAGACCAAGACTACTAGGCATCATCAGACCACAGTTCTCCCACCAAAGAAAACACTGGACATCCAAATAGACCAGAAAAGCAAGATTTAGATTTAAAATCACATTTCTGATAATGATGGAGGACTTTAAGAAAGACATAAAGAACCCCCTTAGAGAAATGTAGCAAAACACTAGTAAACAACTAGAAGCCCTTAGAGGGGAAATTCAAAAATCCCTGAAAGAATGATAGGAAAACACAACCAAACAGGTGAAGAAATTGAAAATGGAAATAGAAACAACAAAGAAAGCACAATGGGAGACAACCCTGGATATAGAAAACCTAAGGAAGAGACAAGGAGTCATAGATACAAGCATCATCAACAGAATACAAGAGATAGAAGAGAGAATCTCAGGGGCAGAAGATACCATAGAAACATTGACATAACTGTCAAAGATAATGTAAAATGCAAAAAGTTCCTTGCCCAAAACATACAGGAAATCTAGGACACAATAGGAAAATCAAACCTAAGGATAATAGGTATAGAAGAAAGTGAAGACAAAGAAAACTTCCCTACCCTAGAGAAAGATATGCACATAAACATACAAGAAGCCTACAGAACTCCAAATAGATTGGACCAGAAGAGAAATTCCTCCCGTCACATGATAGTTAAAACACCAAATGCACAAAACAAGATGAACTCTCAATCCTAAATATCTGTGCTCCAAATGCAAGGGCACCTACATTCATAAAAGAAACCTTACTGAAGCTCAAAGCACACATTGTACCTCACACGATAATAGTAGGAGATTTCAACACCCCATTCTCATCACTGGACAGATCATGGAAATAGAAATTAAACAGAGAAATAGAGAAATTAAAGGCAGTAAGGGAAAAAGGTCAAGTGACATATAATGACAGACATATAAGAATCACACCAGACTTCTCGCCAGAAACTATGAAGGCCAGAAGATCCTGGACTGATGTCATACAGACCCTAAGAGAACACAAATGCCAGCCCAGGCTACTGTATCCTGCAAAACTCTCAATTAACATAGATGGAGAAACCAAAATATTCCATGACAAAACCAAATTTATACAATATCTTCCCACAAATCCAGCCCTACAAAGGAAAATAGATGGAAAACTCTAACACAAGGAGAGACACTCCACCATACAGAAAGCAAGAATATAATTTCCTTGCAATGAAACCAAAAGGGATACAAACAAACATAATTCCACCTCTAACAATGAAAGTAACAGGAAGCAATAATCACTATTCCTTAATATCTCTCCACATCAACAGACTCAATTCCCCAATAAAAAGACATAGACTAACAGACTGGATACATAAAGAGGACCCAGCATTTTGCTGCATGCAGGAAACATACCTCAGAGACAAAGATAGACAATACCTCAAAGTAATTGGCTGGAAAACAACTTTGCAAGCAGATGACCTGAAGAAACAAGCTGGAGTTGCCATTCTAATATCAAATAAAATTGACTTTCAACCAACAATCATTAAAAAAGATAAGGAAGGGTACTTCGTATTCATCAAAGGAAAAATCCACCAAGATGAACTCTCAATCCTAAATATCTGTGCTCCAAATGCAAGGGCACCTACATTCATAAAAGAAACCTTACTGAAGCTCAAAGCACACATTGTACCTCACACGATAATAGTAGGAGATTTCAACACCCCATTCTCATCACTGGACAGATCATGGAAATAGAAATTAAACAGAGAAATAGAGAAACTAGCAAAATTAATGAACCAAATGGACTTAACAGATATTTATAGAACATTCCATCCTAAATCAAAAGGATATACCTTCTTCTCAACACTTCATGTTACCTTTTCCAAAATTAACCATATAATCGGTCACAAAACAGGCTTCAACAGATACAGGAAGATAGAAATAATTCCATGCATCCTATGAGATCATCACACACTAAGACTGGTATCCAATAACGACAATAATGACAGAAAACCCACATATACATGGAAGTCGAACAATGCTCTACTCAATGACAACTTGGTGAAAGAAGAAATAAAGAAATTAAAGACTTCTTAGAATTTAATGAAAATGAAGATACAACATTCCCAAACTTATGGGACACAATGAAAGTGGTGCAAATTGATCCATTCTTATCACCATGTACAAAGCTTAAATCCAAGTGGATCAAGGACCTCCACATCAAACCAAATATACTCAAACTAGTAGAAGAAAAAGTGGGGAAGAATCTCAAATACATGGGCACGGGGGAAATTTTCCTGAACAAAACACCAATGGCTTATGCTCTAAGATCAAGAATTGACAAATGGGATCTCATAAAACTGCAAAGCTTCTGTAAGGCAAAAGAGACTCTCATTAGGACAAAACGGCAACCAAGAGATTGAGAAAATATCTTTACCAATCCTACAACAGATAGATGCCTTGTATCCAAAATATACAAAGAACTCAAGAAGTTAGACTGCAGAGAGAGAAATAACCCTATTAAAAATGGGGTACAGAGCTAAACAAAACATTCTCAGCTGAGGAATATAGAACGACTGAGAAGCACCTAAGGAAATGTTCAACATCTTTAGTCATAAGGGAATGCAAATCAAAACATCCCTGAGATTCCACCTCACACCAGTCAGAATGGCTAAGATCAAAAACTCAGGCGACAGAAGATTCTGGTGAGGACGTGGAGAAACAGGAATACTCTATCATTGATAGTGGAATTGCAAGCTAGTACAACCATTCTGGAAATCAGTCTGGAGGTTCCTCAGAAAATTAATCATTGCACTACCTGAAGACTCAGCTATACCACTCCTGGGCATAAACCCAAAAAATGCTCCAACATACAACAAAAGACACATGCTCCACTATGTTCATAGCAGCCTTATTTATAATAGCTAGAAGCAGGAAAGAAACCCAGATGCCCTTCAACAGAGGAATGGATACATCTACACAATGGAATATTACTCAGCTATCAAAAACAATGACTTTATGAAATTCATAGGCAAATGGATGGAACTGGAAAATATCATCCTGAGTAAGGTAACCCAATCACAGAAAAACATACTTGGTATGCAGTCATTGATAAGTGGATATTAGCCCAAAAGCTGGAATTACCCACGATGCAATCCACAGACCACAGGAAGCTCAAGAAGAAGGATGACCAAAATGTGGATGCTCCCTCTTTCTTGAAAGGGAAAAAAAATATCCATAGGAGGGATATGGAAGCAAAGTTTAAAGCAGAGACTGAAGGAATGGCTATTCAGAGCCTTCCCCACATGTGGCCCATATATATACAGCCACCAAAACTAGATAAGATTGATGAAGCTAAAAAATGCATGCGGAAAGGTACTGGATATAGATCTCTCTTGAGAGACCCATCCAGAGCATGTCCAATACAGAGGTCAATGCTAGCAGAAAAGCACTGAACTGTGAACGGGACCCCCTTGGGGGGAATTAGAGGAAGGATTGAAAGAGGTGAAGGAGCTTGCAACCCCATAAGACCAACAATGCCAACCAACCAGAGCTTCTAGGGAATAAACCACTACCGAAAGACTATACATGGACCCAGGGCTCCAACTGCATATATAGCAGAGTATAGCCTTGTTGGTGCACCAGGGAAAGAGGAAGCCCTTGGTCCTGCCAAGGTTGGACCCCCAGTGTAGGGGAATATGTGGGGGACAGCAGTAAGTGGGATGGATGGGAGGAATACCCTTATGGGAGAGGGATAGGGGATGGCAGCTTATGGACAGGTAACCGGGAAAGGGATAACATTTGAAATGTAAGTAAAGAAATATATCAATTAAAAAAAAAAGAAAAAATGAGGAGAAAAAAATAAAAAGAAAAAAATGAAGTTTCGTTATGTCATATTTCAAACAAAAGCTGTTTCAGTTATTTCATTCCTTCTTCCCCCGACCCCATCCTTCCTGTTGTTTTTTCTGCAGTAGCCTCATTTTCAGTTTTTGGCTACCAATGAACCAGCTTTCACATCCTGTTGTTCCCCTCTCATGGTCTCCTATCTACTTTTATGGCCTGCAATGACTCTTACTCCCTTTCATTAAAGAACATACAAACATCAAAAGGCAGGTTCCGAACATGAGAAAGAACATGCATCTTTTGTCTTTCTGAGCCTGGGTTGCCTTGCATATTATAAAACTTTCCAGCTACAAGAATTTTCATAATTTCATTTCTCTTCATGGACTTCTATATGTAAATAAGCACTGATTTACGCATTTCATGTATACATGAAGAGAATGAAGAATGAGAATAGAGCCAATATATGTGAGCAGGCTTTCTGTTATGGTATTATATCTCTGGACTTAGCACCTTGAAGAAGACAGAAGCATTCGTTATCTCAGTGTGTTGGAAGTTTTAGCCAAATAGTTGGCTCTTTGCTTTCAGACTATACTAGGGAAGCACAGGTTTGAGGGCATCCACCAGCAGAACTTCTCCTTCACTGGGGCCAGGAAGTAGAGAGGGAGAGGAAAGGACTAGTCCCAGTATATTTGAGGGTATATCTCATATACCTTCTCTCCTTCCACAGGACTCTACCTTCTACCCATTGCACTACCTCCCAAAGGGAGAAGCAAGCCTTCCTCACATGGGTCTGTGAAAGATATTCACACTCCACACTGTAACTTGGAGCAAGAGGGAAAGAAGAGGCAATTGTGGAAATATGCTTCAACTGTGATGTCTCGATGTAAGAAACGGAGGTCTTAGGCTCTCTTCCCCTCAGTTTTCCGTGGTGCCGAGTCAGTTCCAATCTCTTCCTAGTCTAATTTGGAAATGAATGTATTTAGGTGGTAAGGGAAACAAATTTGCTACCATAAACCACTCATTCATAAGCGTTTGTTAAAAGGGGGATTTAGGTTTGCATCTTTTTTCATTAATTCATGGGAGAATTCAAATAATCACCATTGTGATTGGCTGTAAGCTTGGGAACCACATGCAAATCTGGCAGGCGCACACAGATGTCTATGTTGGTGTGAGTGGAAGCACCATGTCCAGTGTCAGGTCGAAGTTCTGACTTTTTATTTCCCAATGAAGTGATCAGGGGGGATGTGTCACATTAGAACAAAGCTTTCCCCAACCCAGGACCATGAGTTGGACTTTTCAGGGATTAGCTGACCCATGTCACCAAATGAAAAATGATCTTTTTGGCTTTCGCCCATTGTTGCCTTGGTGGATTCTTGTTAAGGCCAAGTTCAGTTTATAGTCACTGTCCTAGACTAACTTTGGTTATAAGCTAGTGGCAGTGCTGAACATTTACACTAATTACTCCTGTGGAAGAAACTTCAAGACTAACTACATTGTCTCTATTTCACCAGTGAAGTAAGTGACTGTCAGTGAGGTGAAGAATCATCTTAAGGAAACACATAGATAAGCCATGACAGAACTGGGTAAGATGTCTGGATACCCAAAATTGTATTATCAGGTGTAACACACACTATTATTAAGTACTTTTAAAACCATCCCTTAAATATAACAATTGGGGTGATAGGTCATTAAGCTAATTTCAAGGAGATTTTTTCTTTCAGCTTTTGGTGGATGGAGCATGAAGTAGGGAGTACCAAGGAGCAGGCAAATCAAGATTTTACTGACAAATCCCACCCATGGGTTTTGCCTCTCTGGGGGATTTTGAACAACTTATTATACTCTCCTATTTCTGTATATACACAAGGCCACAATGGATGTCTGTGTGATATACTAAATTAATTACACTGGTAAGGTACTTTTCCATCCTTCCACCTCATGTTGCCTTCCTCTGCTCCCTCCCCTTCCCCTTTCTGCTGTCCCCAGCCCCATGCCTCTCTTTCGCTCTGTTCTCCTTTCCCCTATTTTCAATGCCATAACTGGTTCCAAAATATTCTGTTACAAAATCTTCAATAATTCACAAAATTTTCAGTTGCTTTTAATAATTAAGAAAAATATTAAAGTTTGGAAAAGAAAAAAGAAACTTTTTTTCATGAAACTTCATGCTTACCAGTTAACATTGGATAACCAATTAGGGGGCTCTTCCCCAGAGAAGACTATCTAATGCTCTCAGCATGCATTAGTTTTTTGTTCTTTGTTTGAGGGTGCTACCCTGTGAGATTTTCGCCTTCCCTATTTACATATTTCTAGGTGTTATTCGTGTTCAGGTGCTGTTTAGTCAGTCATATTTTTGAAGTAACACGAGTGAAGAGACCCTGTCACTTCTATAAGACAACGTCACGGTAGGTTTCCTGATCCTCTAGCTCTTGACATCTTTCTTTCATATATGTGTGTAACAATACCTAAGAAAAAGAGGTCATGAATTTGACAGAAGGCAAGGGGGTGGTAGGAGGGTTTGAGGTTGGAAAGGGAAAGGAGGAATAATATAATTATACTTTAATTAAAAAAATAGAAAAACTCAGCCAAACCCTACCACCAACCCACCCATAATTCAATCAATCAATCAATCAATCAGTCAATCAATCAATCAATCGGGATAAAACATCCAGGGCTTGACAAAGTTTGGAGCTAAAATGTGGTTTAAAAAAAATCCCAGTCACATAATTTTCTAAACTGTCCCGTGTGGAAATGTGGGTCACTGGGATCCTCTGTGCTTGCACAGGTGAGTGGTTGTCGACCTCTTGGCAGATGGCTTTTTCCTGGAACTTTTACTTGCAAATGATTGCAGGAAATTTATTTCTGGTTGACCCCTGCTTCCTTCTTTCCATTTGAGCATGTTTGCCAATCAGTAAATTTTTGTCCCTCTATAGATTGTATGTTCTCTAATAAATGATGCAATACGCAGGCATTTTTCCTCCCTGTTCCAACGGAAACGCCTTTGTTAAAGCAGGAGGGGAGCACAGCCTGTCCTTTTTGGCTCAAGGAGGAAGAACCATTGCACACCCAAGTAAATTTCCTCAGTCTTTCGCATTCTCGAACACTGATGGGTGCTCTCTCCTTTAGTAAGATGGACATTTTCTGATCCTGTCAGCAGTTTGATAGTACTTGACTCTGTTTGTGTACTTACCATGGATCTCAGCAGATTGGGGCAGTATTGGCCAAGCTGAAAGAGCCCCTGGAATTCCAATAACACAGGCTGCTTACTTTGCCCATTCTGTGTTTATTTTTTGTCTTTCGTTTGATTAGATTAAGTTTCCTTTATTTAGACTTCAGCAAGAACAACAGACATAAAGAAATTTAGGGGATTTGAAACTTAATTTGAAAAGACAGTCAATTAAATCACTACCATAAAAATATCAGATCACATATAGAGGCTTATTCACCCCATGAGCTAAACGGCCCTAACGAGAGCCCAGGTTTACTGTGTTCACTGGGCAACTGGTATGGAAATTCAAGGGAGACGCTGCGCTCTGATTCCCTGCTTGGCACAGCTCATGTTCAGTGTCAGGCTCTGGCATGGTAGAGTGTTTGACATTGGCTGGGGATGAATTTTCCCAGTCAGCCTTACTCTTGCATGGGTTTCTGTTGACTGGGCATGTGACCTTGTACTTTTCTCTGCAAGAGAAGAAGAAGAGAAAAACACAAAAGAACACCATGTAATAACATGAATTACTTGCAGGATTCCATCTGGTCCATTGTTTGAGGATGTTCAACCCTTGGTGATGTCCTGAAGCAGAGGCCATTCTTGTGTTTCAGGAGCAGCTAATGAGGGAGGCAGAGGTTTCAGATTTATCTGATGTGTGATTCTGTCATGATGGTAATATCTCATCTTCCAAGTATCTCTTTTTACCTTTTCCTACAGATCTTTCCTTGCTTTTTTTATTCTATATTAAGCTTTTTATTGATTCTTTGAGAATATCGTACAATGTATTTGAAACATATTTACCCCTCCCCTAACTGCTCCAAATCAACCCTGTCTTCCCTTCCCTACCCACTCAACTGTGTTCTAAAATACCTATTAACTTAGATTTGTGCTGCCCTATACTTTTGAGTATATGGTCATCCGGTGGACCCCACCTAGAATGGCTCAAGGTGCAAGCAGTTCTTTATCTAATTACTCATTACTCATCCCTCATCACTCTTCATCTGACCGATATAGCCAAGTTCTAAAACGTCTTCTTATTCCAGCTCCTAAGGCGCGTCTAGACTATAAGTACTCAGGTATTCAAACACTGTCACGTCATGTCATACAGGATCTCCAAGGACTGGTTCCACATATGCAGCACTCAGATCTTTCTACTCTGCTGCTTTAGCCCACCTACTGATTCATTCTCTTCCTGTCAGATACAAGCAAGTCAACACAGAGCTGCCACACTTGTCCAAACATCCCAGTGGCAGCCTTCGCACTCTGTATTCCTCAGGGTCTTTTACACTTAGATTGCACATGTTTCTTACCAGTCACTCTAGTTAGACCTCTTGTATGAAATATTTATTTATATTCAGAGTTTTTTTTTAAATCCCCACCCTCTTGTAATATTTGTTTATCAAAACTAGTAAGACTTCGGAAATGGATATGTTCAAAATACATTTTATTGGAATTATTTGAAGAAACTTCTTGCATACTTTTATAATTATTTATTAAGTTTAGACATGGGGCATATATCCAACTTTGTCATTGATGTTCTTTATAAAGATTTTTAAAAATTAAGTTTTAACAGTTATCTCCCTTCAGGGCCCACATCTGTCACTCTTCTTTCTTGATTTCATAATACAATTAAAATATTTATTTACTTACTTGAGACAAGACCTTGCAGTGTAGCCCTGGCTGACCCTGATACAGAGACCATTGAACTTGCAATGATCTTTTAGATTCTGCTTCCTTTGGTTATTTTAACATTATATCTTATTTATATAAGATCTTAACATGTTGATGTACGTCCCCATAATGCTTGATTTTCTATACAATGTTATATCATTTGAAATCCAAACCCATTATGAAACATTGATGCCACCTCTTGTAGAACCACAATGTTTTAAAGTCTATGTAAACTTAAGAAGTTGTATCAAATAAGACAAGGGTTACAGCGATGAAAGATGCAGTCAGTTAATAGTTTACAAAATCCTATTTTCCACAGCTTAAGAACAAAGAAACCAGACACTTCAGATTTTCATATAAAAAGCTGATATATAAATATTCAATTCCTTTAGTTTAAAAAAGTCATTATCTTTCTTCTTGGCTGTGATGTCACCTTTTGGATGAGATCCTGGTCTATACTTACACATTTAAACGGGCATCTGCAGTTTTAATAGCACTGAGGGCAAAATGAGTTCTTTTACATATATGAAAGGGCTTCAAACTGTGTATTAACTAAATCTATAGCTGTTAGTGAAGCTAATAAATGCAGAATGCTAGTAGCCCCAAGGTGATCAAAGAAGGTAAGGAACAAAAATGCATCAATTATTGGTTAGCCTTTTATATTTCATGCCATGTTCTCACCCTGTATGCTCAGCCATTGCCACCAAGCAATTGACCAAACAGACTTGCTATACTACAAACATGGAAATTATGTATTTTATTGCACTAGCCTCTGGGATCTGGAAACCCACTCACTGGAGATGCTATGGGATGGAGCTAGCTGTATGTGGAAAAAGATAATTGTGTTTCCTTGCAATACCTATAGTCTGGCTATCATCTATCTAGGTACTTACAAGAAAACATGTTCAGTCATGCATTAGCATGAGATGATCTCAGATATTTTCCAGTGGATTAGATTGAAAACCAGAAAATGACTAGCACCATGGTTTGCAAACAGCAGAAGCTCAACTTAAAACTAGTGTTCCTCATCTTGTGGGTGTAGAGTCATAACTGAGACAGCCTTCCTGTTACATTGCACAGAGAGGACCTCAGAAGAATGAAAGAGAAGGGGTCAGGAAAGTATTATTTTCAGTTCAAAAGCATGAAGTGAGTCACAGGAACCGGGAACTAGTGAGCTCCAATTTCAGAGTTTGGTCTAGGGGCATAAGGAGCCAGCAGCTGGGAGTGTGTATCAAAAATATCCCTTGCTGGGGCAAAATAAAGAAGCTGACAGAGATTTTAAATATTCTGGGAAGGTATTTCATTTTGGCTCTTGTTAAAAATTATCAAGTGATGTTATTTTGGTTGGAAAGAAAAACCTTTCAAATTTTCTATGGATTTTCCTACCAATGGTTAAATTTTTTGAGTGTATTAAATTTCCCCTGCCAACATGTCTTACATGGTAAGTGATGTTTAAAAAGGCCATACATTCTGAGATATCTCTGTAAGCCGAGAGTGAAAAGGTGGCAAGGATTGTTGTGGCCATTTATACCAACAGTAACTAGACTCTTTGGACCCTACAGAAATGGGTCCCTGTGACTAATTTAAAGGTTCAAGGTTCTCTCCAGCCACGTTTTTCACTGTGTAGAGGAGGAAGAAGCTTCCAGAAATAAGTATTGCTCTGGTCTATTTTTGTTCTTCCTGATGATCAGGAAAACCTAAAATATTTATTAAAATTCTAGATACAAGACTTTGGTTTGTTTGGTTTTTTTGACAATAGGGCAATACCTTAGATCTGAACAATGTCTAAAATTGAGATATTGTGCTGAAAACGTAGATAAGGATTTTCATTCTCTCTGTGTCTCTGCCTCTGCCTCTGGTTCTCTGTATCTGTCTTCTCTGTCTGTGTCTGTGTCTGTGTCTGTGTCTGTGTCTGTGTCTGTGTCTGTGTCTGTGTCTGTGTCTGTGTCTGTGTCTGTGTCTCTGTCTCTGTCTCTGTCTCTGTCTCCTCTCTCTCTCTCTCTCTCTCTCTCTCTCTCTCTCTCTCTCTCTCTCTCTCTCTCTCTCTCATCCTGTGTGGTTTACCACAAACAAGCAGTTGCTGGGCCTTGTAAAAGTATGTATCTGGGACAGACTCAAAGCCTTTATTTTCCTTCCAGTAGACAGTGTGTGTCGTCATGCTATATTTTAAAAATTCTGTTTTGGACAGTTTTAAGATAGCTGTTAGTTCTCTGTCCTGTGTTGTAATTTGCAGCACTTTTTTTTCCATTACACAACTATCTTTTTACACACTTTGCTTTAGTTTATGCCTATAGCTGCATCTCTGAGAGTCATTGTTTTTACAATATAATTTAACGAGACCTCAAATTCTTCACAACAATTATCACAGAATGAAACACATTCCTCTAAGGGTCAATTTAAAAGGTTTCTCTTTTAGCATGTTATCTATCATCTATATTTGCTCATTTGTCATAAATGATTTGGAATTCAGCATTGCTGCTATAATCCAGTTTTTCTCAGAATTCTCCAACCTTCCTGTCCTGGTTAATGTTAGAGTTTTCTTCTATAATTTTGTTGAAGATATTTACTGGCCCTTTAAGTTGGGAGTCTTCACTCTCTTATATATTATTCTTAGGTTTGATTTTCTCATTGTCTCATTGTGTCCTGGATTTCCTGGATGTTTTGGGCTAGGAGCTCTTCGAGTTTTACATTATCTTTGATGGTTGTGTTGATGTTTTCAATGGTATATTCTGCCCCTGAGATTCTTACTTCTATTTATTGTATTCTGTTGGTGATGCTTGCATCTATGACTCCTGATCTCTTCCCTAAGTTTTCTATATCCTGAACTAAAAAATATCATCCTGAGTGAGGTAACCCAATCACAGAAAACCACACATAGCATGCACTCACTGATAAGTGGATATTGGCCCAAAAGCTCAAATTACCTAAGATGCAATCTAAGAAGAAGAAAGACCAAAATGTGGATGTTTCACTCCTTCTTAAAAGGGGGAACAAAAATATCCATAGGAGGGGATATGGAGGCAAAGTTTAGAGCAGAGACTGAAGGAATGGCCATTCAGAGCCTGCCCCACATGTGTCCCATATATATATATACAGACCCCAAAACTAGATAAGATTGATGAAGCTAAGAAGGGCATGGTGACAGGAATATAGATCTCTCCTGAGAGACACATCCAGAGCATGTAATACAGAGGTGAATGCTAGCAGCAAACCACTGAACTGAGAACAGGATCCCCGTTGAAGGAATCAGAGTAAATTGCTGAAGGCGCTTGCAACCCCATAAGAACAACAATGCCAACCAACCAGAGCTTCCAGGGACTAAACCACTACTGAAAGACTATACATGGACTGACCCAGGGCTCCAGCTGCATATGTAGCAGAGGATAACCTTGTTGGGCACCAGTGGAAGGAGAAGCCCTTGATCCTGCCAAAGTTGGACACCCCCAGGGCAGGGGAATGACAGGGGGCTGTTAAGGGGGGTTGGATGTGGTGGAGGGGAACACCCTTATGGGGGAGGGGATGGAGACTTATGGACAGGAAACTGGGAAAGGGAATAACATTTGAAATATAAATAAAGAAATATATCCAATTAAAAAAGGAAAAAAGAGTTTTAATTTTAAGGCAAGAAGCACTTACTGTATTAGAAGCAAGATGAAAGTCAACTAGATTTCTAGACTCCCAAAAGAGTTCCCTCATTCATATATACTTTGATGGAGTTAAGAGAAGGAAAAAGCCAGAGGCCCTGTCTAACCCACTCTTCTACAGCCATATTCCATGGAGCAGTTAACAGCAGGAGGATTCATGCGCACACTTTACTTTCTTGCTCTTGACCTCAGCCCCTATTCAATCCCTAACTAACTCTGCTGGTTGATTGTAAGTTTGGAAAGAATAACATCATCTTAGGATAGTCCTTTTAATAGAGAAGACAGCATTGTACTATATAGAGTTATAGGACTGAGAATGTTCCTGAACCTATCTTGCCCTGCTATCTTCCCTTCTTTCCAAAGACATTCAAGAAGTTTCTGTCCTTTAAATCAGAGGACTGCATCTCTGATGCAGCTCTGTGTTAATCTAAATCCCCTTAGCTATCAAAGAAGCCACCTGAAGCCTGATTTCTCATCTCTGCATATCATATGTTAACATTCCTTTGTTCACCTGAGATCTTTCTTAATTCTTTCAGACTGTAACAATGGTATTTTCTCCTCGTTTGCTGTCTGTATTGTGTCATTCACTCATTGATTTTTGCTCAGTGCCAAAGTATGGGCTTTCCTTTTCCTTAGTCTGAGATCTTGTGAGATAGACAAGCTGAAAGTTTAGTGTTATTAAATCCTTACTCTTTCATTCAGGTCAGACAAATATAGCAGGGATATCCTTGTAGGCATAATTTTATTAAGCATTGGGTAAAGATTATCCATGTATTATTCAAATGCTGCCTCCATATCTGATTGCTATCCAAATATGGCATTGTAATGCTTATTCTAAGTATCTCCTACCTGAATTTGGTTTTAAACATTACTTCCTCTTTATTCTGACTTGTCAATAAAGCCGATCAGTCAATGGCTGAGCAGAAGAGAAAATAGGGCTGTATTTCCAATCTCAGCCAGAGGAAGTAGAGGGGAGGTAGGGAGAGGATTCGCTAAGAGGAGACAGGGATCTAGAAGACACCTTGGGGACACACCTGGAACAGAGAGAATCAGACCAATACTAAAATTCAAGTGTCTTGGGGATTTTGGCTGGGAAGTAGCCAGAATAGTTTAGAGAAATAGAATAGATTAATAGCTGCTCATCTACTGTGCCATGAAGCCTATTAAATAAATCTTAAATTCTCTGTCTCACTTATTTGGGAGCTAGCTGGAATGGAGAAAAGATTATCACTCTTAAAAAAAACACTAACATTTGGCACCCATTATCACTTAAAATTGCAGTAACATATGCTATTTACAGCAGTATCAGGAATGAATTAGAATGGAAGTAATTTTTCACTGTTTTTTATGAGGTTCAAATTGTTCTAATTTTGTCTTTGAAACTTTGCCTATCACTAAAATTTAACTATGTATCTACAGGTGGTCTGGTAGTACTTTGAATGAAAATAATGTTGAAATCAGGCAACATTACTTATTTCCTTCCAATTTGCTATTTCTTCATTTCCTGTAAAGATCATTGAAGAATGGCAATCAAATTATACGCATAGCCACACAAAAAGGCAAGAATAATTACTTTATCAAGATGTCTCCCCTGATTATAAAATAATTGCCCAACTCCTCTTCAAATGCAGTTATTAAGTTGTAGCTTACATGTGGCTTTGTAGTAGATATAGTAGAAACAGGATTACAAAGGCTCTGCCCTGCCTCTTCGCTGAAAAAGAAAACATATAATGAAATGTTATTGGTTAGGTATTAATACCTTGATTCCCAATGCGGGTGTGGGTACCATTCCGGTGATGTCTAAGTCCTGGCTAAAATGGAACATGTATCTGCCACTAGTCATAACTGAAAACCATGGTCAGAACTTGCTTAGTCACTTTTGGATCCTCTTGAGGAAAAGCAGCAACAGATGAGTTTCAGGTCAAGTAAAAAACTAAAAAGAAAAAAAAATAACGATCTTTTTGTTTTGTTTTCCTCCCATATATTTTGATGGAGAATTTAGAAGAGCTTAAACTCCTGAACTTCATAGCAGGTGCTGGCATAGAAATATCTAAGAGAAGTTCACCATCTTTTTACTTCAGGCATAGGTTGAGAAAACAAAACTCTGTAAGATGGAGATTTGTGAAAGTAAAAACAACAAACAAACAAGCAACCCAACTCATGTTCTAGCTGCAAGCTAATCTCAATCTTACACTTAACTACCATGAAGTCACCTAAATCTTCAAAGGAAAATTATAAATTTTTGCTCCAATCAGCAACTCCCTATGTTCTGAAGAACACTATTTTTCTCTCCTTGAGTCTACTGTCTCCACTCCTAAGGCAAACTCTATTTGGAAGAACTTAGTATTGGAAAGAAGTCAAGACTCCAGTAGAGGACCAGGGAAAGGTACTATGGTATGTGTGTGGGAAAAATGGAGAAACAGAAATGGGAAAACTGGAGAAAGAGATCCCTAAATATGAACACAAAATCTCAGGCTGTTCTTCAGTCTGAATAGGGGCTGAGGAAAGTTGGTCTACTTCATCATGAGAAAGGCATGGTCCTGGAAGCACGTGTGGGGATCAGTGCCAAGAGCACTAATGAGACTGTAAACACACACAAAATCCAGTCTATAGAAGGTGATTTGATAGAGTATGACTCTAACCACACACACTGCAAGTCAGCTTTCTCCAGAGGCTTGTCACAGTACCCAGCCTCAAAGCCTATTTGTCAAAACCATCGATTCATAGTTACTTAACGTCCAACCATCTAGGAGAAATACAAAGTACTTTAGGAAGTACACAGTACCTAGCCTCAAAGCCTATTTGCCAAAACCATCAATGCAAAGTTACTTAACATCCAACCATCTAGGAAAAATACAAAGTACTTTAGGAAGAAAAAAAATATTGAAAAAGTACCAACATTTGCAACATCTCCAATGGTAAGAAAATATAATAGGGTCCATTAAGCAGCTGTGACAGCTTTGGAGTAAAAGTGAGCTCAATGAATGCAGAGAAGAAGTTGTTAGCTTAGGAGTGAACAGTAAAAAAGAACTAAAGGAAAATTGTTATTGAAAATAAAACAAATGAGTCTGTACCCAGGGTGTAGGCCTGGGAGGTTTAAGATAAAACATGTACTCAGGCCATCCACGTTTCACGAATGCCAAAGCTTTTACTGAGGTTTACAGAATATATACCCCAAACCCACTGGGTGGAGAAATCTAGGAAGCACAGTGGAAAAACAGGCTTATGCCCTCAGGAACAAAGAAACAGGACCGAAAAACAGGAACCGATGTAACAGTGTTACCACTCAGGTGTACCAACCAGTTGTACCACCCAGGGCAAACAGAAAGGTCAGTGTGTTCCTTTGTTAGGAACAAAAGGTTTCCACATGCATTAGCAAGGCTCAGCAGGGATCAAACACTGTTGGGGCCCAGGAGGGTCAGACCCAGGAGAACAGATTCCACTGCAGAAAACAGCAGAGTAGTAACCATGGAAGAGGCAGATAGCCTCAGGACAGACCCATAGAAATGTTCACAATCTGAACAAGCAAGGAAAAAAAAACACACACACACACACACACACACACACACACACACACACACACACACACACACACACAGAGAGAGAGAGGACCAATAGTCAGACTGAACATCTTGTTATAAAAGTGGTATAATGCAGAAAAATATGACTGTAAGCTTTCCAACTTTGTTGAAAGATGTGCAAATATACTGGCTCAAGAAAACCAGAAATCTGAACATGATAAATACAAAGAAAGCCATTCTGGGGCTTTCAAGTCAAATGCTGAAAACTTCTAAAGTGGAGAAAGAAGCAGTATACTACACATGAAGCAATACTTGGAATGACTTCGTGAACCTCATCAGAAACCACAGACTGAGGAGAACTGAAAAATAAAAATCTGTCAATCTACATTTCTATGTCAAGTAAAAACATCCTTTAGGAAGAAGTGACAACATTCATCTGTTTCCAGGTACAAAGCCTGACAATAAAATGTATGAAAATTTAAGAATAAAGAATGGGAGACATAGTAATTACTGCTACAAACATTACTACCTTTTTTTTTCTTAGATTTTTTAAGTACTAATCCTAGCCTAAGGCAAACATGGGATATCAAATATTAGGGCTGTCAGTGTACACAAACACAGTGTGTACATCAACCTCAATGTTTTGTGTGGTTGTTTTGTAACATCTCTACACTCTGTTTGAAGTGGTAAATTTCCCCAAGTAGGTGATAAAAAGCTAAGTATTTTGTAATCCCTTGGGCAATCCCTGAAAAATTATACCAACAGGAGTAACCAAAATTCAATATACTTAATAAGTGGAATACTACAAACAAAAAAGAAAAGGGAAATTAAATAATAAAGATAGGGGGTGGAGGATGAGAGGAAAGATAGACCATAACCAGAGTGCAATTATACATGTATTTATAGTAGGTGCAATACATATACTACCTATGGTAGGTAAAAAAAAATAATCTAAATATCATCAACTTAAAAGTCTAGAAATTTGAACTGCAAAGGCTTAATTATAATCCTGTTCATATAACCATTTTTATCTTTTATTAAAAATAGATTAATTTTTCACATAAGATACCTGATTACAGTTTCCTCTTCCTCTACTCCATTTCCTACCCACCTCCCATGCCTTTTTTGATATACTCCCTTTCTGTCTCTTGTTGAAAAAGAGCAGGTTTGTAAGTGATAGTAATAAAATATAGCAAAAAGAAATATGAGATAAAGCAAAGAGTGTCACATTGAAATGGAAAAGAACAAACCAAAACAGAAGGGAAATTGCCCAAGAGAAGGCACAAGAATGAGAGACCTACTCATTTGCATACTCAGGAATCCCATAACAACACTAAACTGGAAGTCATATGATAGACACAGAGAACATGGTGAAGACCTGTGCAGGTGCTATATGCATGCTGTCTCAGTATCTGTGAGCTCGTGTTGATGTAGAGGGCCTTGTTCTCCTGGCTCCTTGTTCCCATCTGGCTCTTAGACTTTTACTGCCTCCTCCTCTGTGGGGTTCCCTGAGCCCTGAGAGGAGGGATTTGGTGGAAACATCCCATTTAGGACTGAGTGTTCTAATGTCTCTCACTCTGCATAATGTCTGGCTGCGGGTCTCTGCATTTCTTCCCATCTGATGCTGGAAGAAACTTCTCCAACAGTGGCTAAGGAAGGAAGTAATGGTCTACGAGGGTAGCAGAATGCCTTTTTGTTGCTACTCTATCCCCCTCCTCATTTAGAACTACTGTTCTATTTGTAGTATTTGCTTCTACAGTAGGGTCCTAAGCTACCTAATCTCTGATT